>NW_015200096.1:0-1460 GCF_001447785.1 Gekko japonicus | reverse complement strand
CGGTCACACCAGCGGCTGCGTGTGGAGGCATGGGAAATGAAGCCCAGTTTCTCCCAGATTGGAGTCCGCGCTCCTAACCACTATACTGGACTGTCTCTCAGCATTGCTCAGGTCTTGCAAACTTCTGTGGCTTCCTCAGCGGAGTCAGTCCATCTGATGTTGGGTCTTCCTTTTTTCCTGCCGCCTTCATCTATTCCCAGCATTATTGTCTTTTCCAGTGACTCTCGTCGTCTCATAACGTGACCGAAGTACGGTAGCCTCAGCTTAGTCATTTTAGCTTCTAGGGAGCGTTCAGGCTTGAATGTCAAAGTTAAAAAAGCGTCTGATAGATAGTGGTGATACGTGAACCCAGCAATCCCGCTCCAACTGCATGTCATCTCCGGTTGGCTGGCTTTGGAGGACGTCTTCCGGTTACCTAACGCTAGAAATAATCTTCCCCCCTCTGTTTCTTCCGGATCGTCTCTTTCTTATTGCCAAGTCTAAGAGGAGAGAAATTGGTTGTGCCTCTTAATGGTATTCTCTTTACAATCGTCTAGACAGCAAAACCGTGGTGATTTATTATTACAACCTGACCCTGACGGTTTGTTGTTAGATCTGCCTTTGTGATTTTTATCTACCTACTCGGAAATGCTTTTGTGCCATAATTTGGCTGTCTGGCTGTTAGCCCCTCTGTATACTGCCTTGGTCAGGCCGCATCTTGAGTACCGTGTGCAGTTCCGGAGGCCTCGCTTCCAAAAGGATGTGGGCAAAATCGAGAGGGTGCAGAAGAGAGCGACGAGGATGATCAGGGGTCTGGAGATTGAGCCCTACGAGGAACGGCTAAGGGCCTTGGGAATGTTTAGTCTGGAGAAGAGGAGATTGAGGGGGGACATGATCGCTCTCTTTAAATATTTGAAAGGCTGTCCTTTGGAGGAGGGCAAGGAGCTGTTCCCGTTGGCAGCAGAGGATAGGACCCAAAGCAACGGCTTTAAAGTACACGCAGAAAGGGTATCGGCTGGATATTAGGAAATACTGTCATGTCACAACAAACTTTCAGTGACCCCGTAGGGTTTTCAAGGCAAGAGCTGTTCAAAGGTGTCTTGCCATTGCCTTCTTCCGCATAGCCACCCTGGTCTGGATTTCCGCATTTCCCAAGTGCGTGTGGACTGGATTAATATCAGAACCACGGGGAGAGAGCTTAGGGATTTATCTCGTACCGCTTTCCCAACCGGGACCTGTTACATTTCCTGAATGGGGAAATGGCAGCTCCCTGAGGCCATTTTAAGTTTGGGAAATAGTACTGGAAGGGAGGACTTAAGGGTCCCTCTCTGACCGCACGTGGGCAGCACGGAACTCTAGAGCACATCGCTGGGCCCTCATCTGGGGGATATCCCCACGGAATGAAGTTTCACCGGTAATGCAAAAATCTCTTGATTAACCTTTCTCTTGGAGCTGAGAGGGGAGCTGCGGTGGCTCAAGTG
>NW_015200095.1:0-1428 GCF_001447785.1 Gekko japonicus | reverse complement strand
TCCCATCTGGTCCTGATGTATTGTTTGAGATAGTACTTTTTTCAATCTACTCGCTAATATATTAGCAAATATCTTATAGTCTGTGTTTAAAAGAGATATTGGTCGGTAATTTTTAATTTCGAGTCCATCCGTAGCTGGTTTGGGTAATAAAGTAATCAACACTTGCGTCCAAGAATCTGGTATCTTTTTTGATTTTCCAATTTTTTGAAACAGATCTTTTAGTGGTATATCTATCTGCTTTTGAAATATCTGGTAAAATTCCACCGGAATCCCGTCTGGCCCCAGTGTTTTTTTTCCTTTTCTGCCTCTTAGTTGCTTCTACAATCTCGCACATTGTAATTGGCGCATTCAAAATCTTTTTATGTTGATCATTAAATTTTGTACAATTTTTGTTTTCTAAATATTGTTTGATTTTGCTTTCCTCTTGTGTTTCCTGATGATATAACTGGCTATAATATTCCTCCACTATATTTTTAATTTCTTGCATGTTAAATTTTTCTTCCCCTTTTTCATCTTTTAACTTTGTTATAATATGTTTCACTTTTTCTTTACGAAGTTTATAAGCTAATCATCTATTCGGTTTATTTATATTTTCAAAGTAATATTGTTTAGTAAATTCAATTTTCCTCGCTATCTCGTTATTCAATAGGATATTCAATTTATGTTGGAGGAGATGTAATATCTCATGCTTTGTAGTCTGAAATACTTGAGACATTCTTCATTTTAAACTCTTCTGTTTTTATTTGTTCCACGAGAGTTTCATATTTCTTTTTTGCTTGTTTATGTTTCCATGCATTCTCATTAATGAACCAACCTCTAATAAAGGCTTTAAACACGTCCCATACAGTTTCAATTTTTATCTCTGGTTGGATATTTCTTTTTAAAAATTCCTGAATTTCTTCCCTACTTTGCATGGAGTGCGAGAATCTTGATTTGTTCCCGAAAGAACGAGGCTGGGAGTTAGGTGGTCTCTGCCACTGTTGTTCGGTGGGAGATTTGGAAGAGGACGTTCTGTGCGACCATGACTGCCAAGGCCACTGCTTGGGCTTGTTGTATTTTGGTGATGGAGAAATCCCAAGGCTACGAGATGTCTTAATGCTTTTATCCAGTTCTTGGAGCACGGAATCCGTGGTTGAACTGAATAGGCCGACACCTTCAAAAGGAAGATCTTCCACAGTAGACCGAGTGTCAAAAGGGAGGGACGAAGAACGGAGCCATGCATGCCTGCGTAATGCAACTGAGGTTGTAAGAGTCTTGGCTGCCGACTCCAAAGTATGCTTTGCAGCACTAATCTGATGCCTGGCAAGCATCATTCCTTCATTCTGAATCCCTTTAGCTTGGGAGCAGTATTCTTTAGGAAGGTGAGCTAAAAACTCTGATATGCATTTCCAGAGATTCAATTGCAGTATTCCAGATTCTTCACACTAG
>NW_015200094.1:0-1707 GCF_001447785.1 Gekko japonicus | reverse complement strand
GCTGAGAGAGCTCTGACAGATTCCAGGTTCTGGCTGCCCAAGGGAGGTGCCACGAGGATCGTACCCCAGAACATGTTACAGGCATTGCAAAATCACCCTGTCCTGCCTTGGATAAACGGGAGTCCTTAAATCGACCTTCCACCTGATTGTATGTGGTAATATGAAGCAATTTATCTCCACCGTGAGCACAGCGCTGGGACAAACGGGAAGGCGATCTCTTTCCTTCTCATCCCATCAATTATTTTTTTCCCCAGTTGTGATTCCATGATTGCAAAACGGATTTATCAACAGCTTCTTGGTTTAGTGACAAACACAAAATGAAATCTCGTGTTCATTGTAAGGGTGGCAATTTCTACCTAACCAAAGGCCATATATATTGTTTTGTTTGTTTTAAAATCCAGTTTTTGAAAGTCAGAAACAGGATGATGTGTTGATCAAGAAACACGGATTGCTTTGGAAATGAGAAGGCCTCTCTTCTTCGCAGCAAGACTTAGAGAATTCCTTGCAGCACAACAAATCCACCAAAGGCATAAAGAGCTCAAAAGTCATGTCCATTTTGGCAACCAAGAACATGCAGTTTCACTCACTTCGTAGTCAGATTCAAAGGCAGCAGCTGTCGTGGCTTAATTGTTAGAGCTCAGGATTTTAACCAGGGCTATTTTGGGGCAGGAACGCACAGGAACGGAGTTCCGGCTAGCTCCTGAGTTGGCCACGCCCAGCAGGAACTCATTAGCATAATAGGCCACACCCAACAGCAGAAACTCATTAGAATTGGCTACATTAGGGGTGTGTGGCCTAACATGCAAAGGAGTTCCTGCTACAAAAAAGGCCCTGGGTAAACAGAAATAAGAAGGGAAAGGTGGGTGTGGCTGGATGACCACACTTCTGGTAATATGGGGGTGCAACCTAATATGCTAATGTGCTGTGCGGTCAAGGGTGTGGCCTAATAGGCTAATGAGTGTCTGCTGTTGGATGTGGCCTATTATGCTAATGAGTTCCTGCTGGGCTTTTTCTACAAAAAAAGCCCTGTTAAGCACAATTCTTGTTAATATATCAATGATTGTCGGATCCACGTACCTTGTTTACAATCCCTTTATGTTCCGCATAAAAACCTGCAGGAAGATAAGCTGGACATAGGTAAAGGTAAAGGTTCCCTTGCCCGAAAGCCAGTCGAATCCGACTCTAGGGTTGCGGTGCTCATCTCCGTTTCAAAGCCGAAAAGCCAGCGCTGTCCGAAGACGTTCCCGTGGTCATGTGGCCGGCATGACTAAACACCAAGGCGCACGGAACGCTGTTCCCTTCCCACCGAAGTGGTCCCTATTTATCTACTTTCTTGCTTTCGAACTGCTAGGTTGGCAGGAGCTGGAACTAGAGACGGGAGCTCACCCCATCTTGCGGCACCTGGGTCTTGAACTGCTGAACTACCGACCTTCCACAGCCTGCAGTTCAGCGTCTTAACCACTTGAGCCACCGCAGCTCTCTGGACATACAGAGATGTAAAATTGAATTGTCCACTAGAGGGAGCAAAACATGTGCGGAACAGAGGCAAATAGAACGTATTTGAAGCACTGGGACGGGACTCCGCCATCCGGTTAACTCCTTTAATATCTGTATCCCAATTTGCTGCTATTTACATGTCCCACTATATGTGTTATTCCAATCTGAGCTATATTTATTACTCACTTACTTATGCATCTTGACTCTAAT
>NW_015200093.1:0-1426 GCF_001447785.1 Gekko japonicus | reverse complement strand
AAGACTTTGAATGCAAGTTAATATCTGGGGTGTGATAGAAAAGTACATTGTATTTTGTTGCTGGGGTCGCTACCTTTTTACCAGCCTTGCTCCTCTGCCTGTAAACACTGAAATGCGCTGGGTGAAATATGTCCTAGTATGGAGATAAGTGATGGACAAAGCTCTTAAAGGTATAGAACCCGAGCTGGAAAAAGAGGTGGCACCCTATTAATGGCTGCAAATGATTACACTCAAATAGCTGTAAAAGTACAGTTGTGTTTCAGATACCGTGTGAGATTATGGTTTATGGGTTGTGTGATCAACTAGATGTGAGACAGTTATCCCAGTCAACCATAGTTATGTCAAACCAGGATCTGAAACCATGGTTCAAAGTTAGATTATTAACCAGTACAGTACATTTTTATTATTATGATCCAAGATCAGACAGTACATTAGTATATGACATGTGCAATAATCACATAAATGCGACTAAGCAATAAATACAGGCAAGAACTTAGATCAATAAAATGGCTTAACATTAAAATATATTTAAAATTTCTTAAAAGGCAGTAATCTTCTGTCTGGTTAAGCTCGCCGTGGCACAAAATCTTGCTACCTTGGCAGTAATTTCATTGCAGGAATCAGCTAAAAGGAGAATGGAATAAAATTGGTTAGACCTGCCTGGATACTGCTAGAACTGACAGAATAAAAGCATATGCTCAATTGTCTCAACCAGCCCAGATTTACAAGGGCAGAGATGGTTTACATACAGGATGTGAGCATATCTTCCCTCAAAGAGAGCAGAAGGGAGGGTGTTAAATCGTGCTAGAGTAAAAGCTCTGTGGTATCTCAGGAGTTCTAACAAAGAAAGATAACTGGATGGAGCAAAATTTTGGTTTTTATTCCCCACTACCAGAATGTGTGAAGCTCAGGCTCTGTCCATTCGGAGACCGGTGTCCCATAATCTCTGTTTAATAATCGCTCTGACTCCTTGGAATCAATGGTGCAGGAGGGCTGTACTGGAGAAGCCCAATAGTGACAATCTATGCTGTATTGTAGAAACCCAGCTTGAACTGAAACTATCTAGAATGATTAAAGAAATTAACTCTGATGGAGAAAACTTTACCTTAAGTGTGGCATGAAACCAGGCCCAGATTTCCAATTACACTAATCCAGCCCCAAGCCTAAGAAAAGTGTTGGGAACACATCTTGGAACCCCAAGTAAAGATCTTAAATTTTTTTACTGAATTGCTTCCAGTTTAGAGTAGTTTTTATACAAGGATACATGCATGCCATACATAGCTGGGTCTTGCCCTGAAAAACCTTCAGGACATAAAGAATGTAAGCTCTCTGAAATATACTGGGTTCAGATGCGTGGAGTGATCAGATCATAGTTTATTTAGTGATTAATTCAACTCAGACAACTCTAGCAGGGCTGGGGCCCTGC
>NW_015200092.1:0-1463 GCF_001447785.1 Gekko japonicus | reverse complement strand
ATTAGCTACTTTCCAGTCCTCAGAAATGGGGGCAGATTTTAATGAAAGATTCCATCTTTTTGTCAGGAGATCCACAAGTTCATATATGATTTATCGGTTTTTAAGTTGTCTATCAGTTGTAGGACCTCCTTTCTCATCACCTCAATCTGACTGAGGTCTTTCAACACCCCTCCCAAAATCAGCGGTTCTCGAATGGGCAAGCAGTTCTCATCTTCCACAATGAAGACAGAGGCAAAAAATGGGTTCAGCTTCTCAGCCATTTCCCTATCATCCTTCAGTACTCCTTTTACCCCTTGGTCATCCAAGGGCCTCACTGCCTCCCTGGCTGGTTTACTGCTTCTAATACATTTGAAGAAAGGTTTATTGTTGGTCTTTATGTTTTTTGCTATATGCTCCTCATATTCCCTTTTGCCTGCCTGATCACAGACTTGCATTTTATTTGCCACAGCCTGTGTTCCCTTTTATCAACCTCACTAAGACTAGCTTTCCACCGTTTAAAGGAATCTTTACCTTTTAAAGCTTGCATTACTTTGTTTGTTTGTTAACCATGCAGGCCTTTTTCTATACCTATTTGTGCCTTTCCTAACCTGCGGTATATATTTTTTCTGAGCTTCTAGGATTGTAATTATAAATAGTCTCCAAGCTTCCCAAATGGTTTTGACCCTTTCTACTTTTCCTTTCAGTTTCCTCCTCACATGTCCCCTTATTTCAGAGAAGTTACCCCTTTTGACCTCTTTTTGGGCATCTCCCTATTAATACAAATGTTGGACTCAATAACATTATGGTCACTGTTCCCAGGTGGTGCAATCACTTTTACATCTCTCACCAGGTCTTGGGAATTACTTAGGACCAAATCCAGGATTGCCTCTCCCCTGGTAGGTTCTGTGACCATCTGCTCCATAGCACAGTCATTGAGAGTGTCTAGAAACTCAATCTCGTTTTAAGCGTTTTGCTGCTCGGACGCGTCCCATCTCACTCTGATGGAGATGCACCAAGACCCAGCTGACGGGAGGAGTCCAAGTTCGTCCTGGACCTTCCTGGGGTCTCTGTAGGAGACCCCCAGCCTGGGGAGCTGAGGAGATCCTCTTCCAAGGCAACGGCCAAGGAATTGAGGCTCACCTTCTTCCCCAAAAGGTACCATCGCCGCGGAGCCAGTTTGGCGCCCAGAGACAATTGCCGGAGCAAGCGATCATGATCAAACTTTTAAAAATGCTTCCAAAAGATCTCCAAGGCTCCAAACTGTGAGTTAAGCAAAGCTCAGGTGAAAAAAGCAAACTGAACCTTGGTAGTAATTGGAAGCGCTTAAGTTTGAAGCGCTGGGGGAGAGGAATTCAAGCACCCCACCCCTCTTTTGAGTAAAATTTAACAACAATTTTAAATCAGAAATTTAAAAACTGTGAGCTAAAATAAACGCATCGGAAGTTAAGCAAATGAAAAAACTACTAAAGTATACAAAGCAGGAC
>NW_015200091.1:0-1233 GCF_001447785.1 Gekko japonicus | reverse complement strand
TGACATTCTATGGTTCTATGATTCTATAATGGTTGCCACCTCTGGGTCGGGAAATACTTCGGGATTTTGGGGGTGGAGCCTGGGGAAGGCGTGGTTTGGGGAGGGGAGACTACAGAGATCAGTTCCCCTGGAGGAAAAACGGCTGCTTTGGAGGGTGGACTGTATGGAAACTGGCAAACCCGACGGGCGACAGATGGATACAATGACCCAAAACTTCTTCCTCTTCCTCTTCTTCCTCTTCTTCTTCCTCGTCTTCTTCTTCTTCATCATCCTCTTCTTCTTCCTCTTCTTCTTCTTCTTCTTCTTCCTCTTCTTCCTCTTCTTCCTCTTCCTCTTCTTCTTCCTCTTCCTCTTCTTCTTGTAGTTATTATTATTATTGTTTAAATTTTTACCCCGCCCTCCCAGCCAAGGCCGGCTCAGGGCGGCTCACACAACAAACTAAAATCCCAACAATACAGCGTGAAATCATCAACCTCCGTTAATATAAATCACCATGTTAAAACCAGTAACATCATAAAGTGCTAGCCAACACAATTTCCTCACTTTGCGGTCAGCTTTTTGGTCTTCTCCAGTTGTCTTGGGTGATCAGCTCAGGCGGCAATGGGAGAGTCTAGTGGATCAGGGCTCTCCCAAATGTAAGGTTCAGTCATTGGTAGCAGAGGTGGTGGTGGTGGTGGTGGTGGTAATGGCGGCGGCTCCAAAGGCCTGGTGGAAGAGCTCCGTCTTACAGGCCCTGCAGAATGCAACCTTCAACCCGGAACGCACCGGGAAACCTTTTGCTGTAGAGGGCTGTGACCTCTATCTTTGTCAGCCGTCACCTGAGTCGGGATGCCAGCCTCCAGGTGGGACCTGGGGATCCCTCAGCATTTCAGTCCATCTCCAGACTAGCCGGATCAGTTCCCCTGGAGAAAATACATGCTTTGGAAGGCGGGCTCTAGGGCATTGTACCCCAGTGACACCCCTGCGATGACATCCCTGTTCTCCATCTCTAAATCTCCAGGAGTTTCCCAACCTGGACCTGGTAACCCTACCCTCTGTACATCACTGGTGGCTAGGGGGGACCTGGTACCCTATGGAGACCAGTTGCAATTCCGGGAGATCTCCAGCCACCCCCTGGAGATTGGCAACCATAGGAATGGGCTTTTTGTAGGAAATCCCCCCTCCCGGCCGTGCCGTGAGGCAAGCAGACTGCAAAGTGACCCTTGGGGTCCCTGGCAATGTTCCCTCTAAGCT
>NW_015200090.1:0-1468 GCF_001447785.1 Gekko japonicus | reverse complement strand
GAACATGGAACTGAAGTTGATACGTGCAAAAAAAGAGAGAGCGAGAGAGCAAAACATGGAACTCACATCATGAATTGTACGTTTCTCGTTCTTGGCAGTGAGTGACAATGTCTGAGTTCATCCACAGAAGCAAAATGATCAAACTCTCTTCTGTTTGTTAGTTGCTGTAGATTTCCCAGGTTGTGTGGCCATGGTCTTGGCATTGTAGAAGCTGACGTTTTGCCAGTAACTGTGACTGGCATCCTCAGAGGTATAACACAGAAAGATGGAACACTCTCTGTGCCAAGGTGAGAAGAAAATGGTAGGCAGGTAATTTATATCTACTCAGGAAGGTGGGGTAGGGCTGAGTCAGGGCCAGATTTAGACTTGCTGAGGCCCTAAGCTATACAAAACCCAAAGGCCCCCTACTGTTTTAAATTACATCAGCTGGTCTCAGAAAAATTTAAAATATATTCGCCTTTTTAATATTTGAAATCAATTTTTATATTGTGTTTTTATTTGAGGCCCCAGCAGATTGTGAGGCCCTAAACTGTAGCTTATTTAGCTTATGCGTAAATCCGGCACTGGGCTGAGTCACTATCTTGTAGGAGTTCCCCAGGCTGTGACGTGCTAATGGAGAAGCTTTCCTGAGGAGGTTCTTTTGTATATGGATTGTTTCCTGAGGAGGTTTCCTGTTTCCTGAGGAGGTTCTTTTGTATGTGGATTGGTTGTTGTAATTCTAATCTTATCTGTAGTGCTATTGTCAGATGTAGAACCTTGTGTGTTGTTTAGGGGAACCATGCCCTATTTATTTTTAAACTCTCTTCTTTCGTGTTGAAATTGTGTTTGTGTTTATTAATTTCAGTGGCTTCCCTGTGTAATCTGACATGGCAATTGGAAGTGTTGTCCAGCCTTTCAGTGTCTTGGAACAAAATACTGTGTCCTGTTTGAGTTAGGATATGTTCAGCCACTGCTGATTTTTCAGTCTGGCCAAGTCTGCAGTGTCTTTCATGTTCTTTAATTCTTGTCTGAAGGCTACACTGTGTGGTCCCGATGTAAACTTGTCCACAACTGCATGGTATGCGGTATACTCCTGCAGAAGCGAGGGGCTCTCTTCTGTCTTTTGCCGATCGTAGCATCTGTTGTCTTTTTCTGGTGGGTCTGAATACTGTTTGTAGGTTGTGTTTTTTCATAAGTTTTCCCAAATGATCAATGATTCCTTTGATATATGGCAAAAACACTTTTCCTGTGGGAGGCTGTTTTTCCTCAGTTGTTTT
The DNA here is from genome assembly GCF_001447785.1 of Gekko japonicus. NCBI lineage: Eukaryota > Metazoa > Chordata > Lepidosauria > Squamata > Gekkonidae > Gekko > Gekko japonicus. The sequence goes on along the minus strand of NW_015200090.1, from coordinate 212 downwards.
TTACCTTTGGTTTAATCGCTCTTCTGATTTCATTCTTGGAGTAGCCATTTGCTTGAAGTGCGTAATTTAGATGATTTCATTGTTCCTATATTATGTTATTATTCTGTTTCATTGTTCCTATATTATGTTACATCTACCAATGCTTAATAATACTTAACAATGACTCCAGTCACACAGGCCAGTTAACGCGGGGGGAGGCGTGGCTGTTCGCC
>NW_015200089.1:0-1577 GCF_001447785.1 Gekko japonicus | reverse complement strand
AACTGCCTCGTATGAACGGGGCCACAGTTAGATTATACCTTCTCATGCGAAGATGTCTTTGGAACAAAGTGAAAAAATAACATTAAATGCCCACTGTGTGCCAAAGCACAATGGAAGCACAATGGTCCTTTCCGCACTAAGACCTTGAATCCTGGTTCAACCCTGTCCCCGAACTTACATTCTACACATAGGAAGTGGTGGCGGCTACAAGCATGGACGGCTTCAAAGGGGAATTAGATAAGCATATGGAGCAGAGGTCCATCAGTGGCTATTAGCCACAAGGTATTGATAGGGGCTCTGGGGCAAGGGATGCTCTGTATTCTTGGCACTTGGGGGGGGCAACAGTGGGAGGGCTTCTAATGTCCTGGTCCCACTGCTGGACCTCCTGATGGCACCTGGTATTTTTGGCCACTGTGTGACAGAGTGTTGGACTGGATGGGCCTTTGGTCTGATCCAACATTGGCGTCTCTTATGTTCTTCTTTCTTACTACACTCGAGTTCACCCTTGTAATTATCTCAGGGTATTTTTTACATTCTACACTACACTCAAGTCCACCCCTGTAATTATCTTTGGGTATTTTTTGTTTAGGGGCCACGGTGGCTCAGAGGTTAAGACGCTGAGCTGAAGACCAGAAGGTCTGTAGTTCAGCAGTTTGAGTCCTGAGTGCCGCATGACGGAGTAAGCTCCTGTCTCTGGCCCAGCTCCTGGCAACCCAGCAGTTCTAAAGCAAGAGAATGCAAGTGGATAAATAGGCTTCACTTCAATGGGAAGGTAACAGCGTTCCATGAGCCTAGGCGTTTAGTCTCCAATTTATTTGCTTCACCATGTTTCCACCTGAAATTAAATCCAAATAAATGGTGAACATATAAATGTAACTTGCTTTTCCTATTTGGGCTTGCATCTGTTAAAAAAAATCTTCATTATGTTGCATGCTAATTTCAGAGTCTTTGAGTGAAGAGCGGGGTATAAATCCAATCTCTTCTTCTACCTCGAAAATCTTGTTGATCTCTAAGGGGCCACTGAACTGTTCCCTGCCTCTGTGGAGCTAGCACAGGATAGACCTTCTGACATAATAATGAGAAGAGCCTTTAGAACAGGGGTGTCGAACTCATTCGTTACAAGGGCCGGATCCGACATAAATGAGACCTTGTTGGGCCAGGCCACGTGTGTCATAAAATGTAATGCCAGGTAGCGGAGATATGAACTTTATAAAGGACACAAAGGTGTTTTTTTTTACATGCTTAAAACATTAGTACCCTTGCAATATTTTGTTTATTTAACAGTGTCTGACAACTGACACCTCTTGCTTTGAATGATTGCACCAAAATGTCTGTGCTGTTGCAACCTTGAGTATGCTGTTCAGGTGTGTATCTGTAAGCCGCAAACCTACGAGGATGCAGCTGCAGCTGCAGAACAGGAAGAAGAAGCAGAAGACAGCCAGTTCCACCGTGGGCCTGATAGAAGCCCTCTGGGGGCCTGATCCGGCCCTCGGGCCACATGTTTGACATCTCTGCTTTAGAAGATCATACTATACATGCTGAGATAGATAGAGAATAGTTTCAGAAACATTTCACTT
>NW_015200088.1:0-1090 GCF_001447785.1 Gekko japonicus | reverse complement strand
TTTCAAACCAATTTGGATGTTAAAAAAAATCAGCATTTGTTTCTATATTTGCTTGCCATTTGTAACAAAAAACGTGATCTGAATAGAGCGGCTTGTCACTTTATACCATTAATAAGTATGACTATACTAATTGTGGCATAGCAACAATCCTCATACTGCTACTCTAGAGCTTTTTTCTAGGATCTGTGTGTGTGTGTCTGTGTTACGTGCCATCAAATCTCTTCCAACTCATGGTGATCCTATAAATGAATGACCTCCAAAAACCTGATTGTTAGCCTTGCTCAGGTCTTGCAAACTGAGGGCTGGGGCTTCCTTGATTGAGTCAATCCATCTCATGTTGTATCTTACTCTTTTCCTGCTGCCTTCAACTTTTACTAGCATTATTGTCTTTTCTAGTGACTCTTAACTTCTCATAATGTGACCAAGGTATGATAGCCTCAGTTTGGTCATTTTAGCTTCTAGGGAGAGTTCAAGATTGATCTGATCTAGAACTCACTGATTTGTCTTTTTGGCAGTCCATATACACATAAAACTCAACCCCAACAACACACTTCAAATTAATCAATTTTCTTCCTGTCAGTTTTCTCCATTGTCTAACTTTCATGTTCATACATAGTAATGGGGAATACCAGTGACACATCCTTACACTTAAAAATCTTGTATAGCTCCTTCAAATCATCCCTTTCCAGTTTCAATCTCCTTCTGATTTCTTGGTTGCAGTCTTCTTTTTGGTTGATGATTTAACCAAGAAATAGAAAATCTTGAACATTTTCAATTTCTTCATTGTCAACCTTAAATACCCACCACATATTTTAGTAGTCTTCAAGGTGCTAATGGACTCTTGCTGTTTTCTACTGCTACAGACAGACTAACAAGGTCACCCATCTTAACCTTAAAATTGTGTAATTCACCATTGCTTTTAGCCTCTCCATGTTCAGCTTTAATCCTGCTTTGGCACTTTCTACTTTAACTTTTGCCAGCCCAGAGCTTGAGGAGGAGAGGTCTTGCAAAAAACAACAACATGTGACCCATTTCCCCCCCTTATTTTTCATATATTTGTGTATGTGCGTATGAGTGTTGTGTACCTGGA
>NW_015200087.1:0-1392 GCF_001447785.1 Gekko japonicus | reverse complement strand
GTTTCTGTTCATATTTGCATAAAAGTGTGTAACTGGATTGGCTTGTCCACAAAGAATATTCCAACTATGAATGGTCACTCTTGCACAAAGAGAGAATAAAACCCAATGATGCACTGATGCCGCTAAGTCATGAAAGCCCTAAGGTGGAATGCATGGTTCCACTCATTTGTATGATCAGAATGAAACTGGCCACAGTGCCTTTGACACGTCAATGGTTTCATCGTTGGCTTAGTAAGGTTTTCTTACAGGTCAGCAGTGGTTACTGGTGCTGCCACCATCTTTAGTAGGGTTGCCAGGTGCTTACCTTCTTCCGGTGGGGGCTCCATATTGCTTCCCGAGAGTCATAGAGTTTTTAGCCAAATGCTAGAGCGTCCCCATGCAACATGTGTGGCACGATGACGTCACCGCTGGGTGACATCATTGTGCCAGGCATGTCGGGTGCGGCAGGGCTCTTCGAGGCGGGGATCCCTCTGTCGGCCAGCTGAACCCTAACCTTCAGTGACTTCAGCGTAATAAGAAGATAGTGGGTGAAAGTGAATTAGAACCCACCCCACCAAAAGCAGGCTTGTTGAGAGGGGGGCAACAAAATTCTGGAGGGGGGGCTGGGTACTCCACGAAGCCAGGCAAGTCCTGCAGTTTGTTTTCATATGATGTTTAGGTGGAGTATGGGTGGTGGAAAGTTCACACATGTACACATGAAGCTGCATTCTACTGAAACAGACCCTTGGTCTTCTACTTTTGGGATGATTTAAATATCCCTCCTATATTTTTTTTTTACAGTTTTTAGATTTTTCTGCACATCTGGGGATTGCCCCAAATGTGCAGGAAAATCTCCCTGCCCCCCAAGTGCCCCCGATGTGCGAATTTAGATATCCACACGGAGGAGGCATGTTGGGAATTAGATATATAGATGCTGCCCATAGGAAGTGCTCCCCAAGAGAGAAGAATGTCCTTGCTGGATTGACCAAGGTCTGGACATAGTCCAGAGTAGGGTAACAAAGGATGCCATCTGAGACAACGTAGCCAATTTTTGGTTTTTGTTTTTTATTTTGTTTTTAATGGTTGTACATTGCCTAGAGGCTCACATTGTGGGGAATAGGCGATTGTTCATAAATTGAATGAATGAATGAATGGAATGTTAACATCAACTAGCCGTATGCCCCAAGAAGCTGACATCATAGCATGATGCTTCCCCTGGTCTTGTCCCCAGTAACTGGCATGTGTTGTAGTGGTTAGACTGGGACTCTTGGCTTGAAATCCAAACTTAGAGTTGCCAGGTCCCCCCCCGGCCACTGGCAGGGATTGGGGGATAGGATTGTCAGATCCGGGTTGGGAAACTCCTGGAGTTTTGTGGACAGAGCCTGGGAGGACAGGGACCTCACTGGGGTACAA
>NW_015200086.1:0-1131 GCF_001447785.1 Gekko japonicus | reverse complement strand
GCGATGCTAAAAAATGGACTCTTTTGGACACCCAAGAGCAGCCATGGTCCACACCTTCAGTCCACTTTCAATGCACTTTGCAACTGGATTTGACTGTGCAGAATGGTGAAATCCACTTGGAAACGGTTGCTGGTTTGAAACTGCGCTATTCGGCATGTGTGAAAGCGCCCTTGCTGGATAACGCCGTTTCGGTCCACTTCAGCAACCGTTTCCAAGCGGATTTTCCCATTCCACACAGTCAAATCCAGGCCCAATCTTCATTTAGCATTTCTTTTGTGGGCAGGTGACAGTGGTACATTACACAGTCAAATCCAGGCCCAATCTTCATTTAGCATTGCTTTGGTGGGAAGGTGACAGCGTTCCATGCGCCTTGGTGTTTAGTCATGCCGGCCACATGACCACAAAAACGTCTTCGGACAGCGCTGGCTCGTCGGCTTGGAAACGGAGATGAGCACCGCAACCCTAGAGTCGGATTCGACTGGCTTTCAAGCAAGGGAAATATTTACCTTTACCGTTTACTAAACCCATGCTGGAACAGAAATTCCCCTCTACATTGGCACGCCGCTTTCACTTTGATTGTCAGATTTTCTGGCAGTGTCCAGACTGCACGCTGCTTTCACTTCGTTTGATCTCTCGGTTTTGTGGTAGCCATCTGCATAGATTTTTGCCTGTTTTGTGGCCGCTCAGGGGTGACCCTGCAGTCTGTGCGACGTTGGCCCAGCGTATTCAATTGTGGTTTTGAGCGGCATCTTTTTCTGTTCCGGTGTGGGTTTGGTAAAACAGCGGAGCAAATGCTAGATGCAGACTGGGCCCCAGTTGCAAAGTGAACTGAAAGTAGATGGAAAGTGCGTTATTCAGTGTGTGTGAAAGCACCCCCCCCCCCAAACAGAGTTCTTTTAGTTTGGTACGGATTTAGCCCCAGGTTGTCCCACTCTGGACCAAGGAAGTGTATGCTGACTTATTTTATCTTCTTTGTTCTATTTATTTATTTACATTATTTATAATCCTCCTTTCTCACCGGGACTCCAGGCAGATGACGCAGAGTGAGCCAGTACAGTCACCAAAAACAGGACATGTGGTAGCCGATGCATTAGGACAGGGCCGGGCTATTTTTGGACAGGAACGCACAGG
>NW_015200085.1:0-1561 GCF_001447785.1 Gekko japonicus | reverse complement strand
TTTCAAAAGCAATTTTGGTCTTTGTGGAGACTTGGTGTTGGAAGGAAAACATGAAACAACTCTTTGTGTTCTGAGTATTCCCCCTCCCCCTCAAGCGGCTTGTGAGGATTCAGACAGAAAGGATTCAAACAAGATTATCTGGTACTTGTTCAGACCTTGTCTAGCTCACGTTCCAGCAGGACTGTAGGAGTTCCTCAGTTGTAACTATTCTGTATAGTTACTTTAAAAGGGAGTAACACTTTCTGATTCTCTTTTTTTTACCTTAAATAACAGATTTCCGACAAAGAAGACATTGCCCCGTGGATCTCGGTGCAGAACTCCCTTGGGAATGCCAAAGCCGAACAGGTAGAGTTGAAATGGTTTCTTGCCAATTCAGTTAGACATTCCTCACTGCACTTCCTGAGGGTTTCTGTGACTTGTGGTGTTCTATTAATTCAGCTAAAGGCACTTATCTGGTCGTGACTGGGGAAGGTACTGTGAGGCATGTTTGCTTTGACACTGTAACTCCTGGTTTCCTAGCCGTACCACAGTTCAGAATATGTGTTCATATGTAGTTTGGAATCTGAATGTTGTAGCAGGTACTCCTTTGCATATTAAGCAACACACCCCCTAATGTAGCCAATCCTCCAAGAGCTTACAGTAGCCCCTGCAAGAAGAGCTCTGTAAGCTCTTGGAGGATTGGCTACATTAGGGGTGTGTGGCCTAATATGCAAAGGAGTCCCTGCTACAAAAAGAGCCCTCCACATTCAGAGGCAGTCAAGCTCTGTTTGCCATAATAAAAGGGGGAAGGGGAATTCCTACGGGGAGGGGAGTGTTAGATGTGTGTGTGTGAACCATTTGCTTCTAGCTGCGTAATTTCACTAAGTATGACAGCTCCCTCCCACTGCGGGGGATGCCTTGAGACTTGTTGGAGCCTGCTTGCTTTATAGATAGTGGGGACTGCGTTCCCATGGGAGGGTTTACATGCAAATGCTAGGCGTGATGAATGTGACCTGTGCGTGTGCGAGAGAGAGAGAGAGAGAGAGAGATATCTGCTATTGGGGAGCCAGTTTGGTGTAGTGGTTAAGCGTGCGGACTCTAATCTGGGAGAACCAGGTTTGATTTCCCGCTCCTCCACTTGCAGCTGCTGGATGACCTTGGGCAAGCCATAGTTCTGTCAGAGCTCTCAAGGGCAGTTTCTGTCAGAGATCTCTCAGCCCTCTGTCAGAGCTCTCTCAGCCCCACCGACCTCACAGGGTGTCTGTTGTGGGGAGGGGAAGGGAAAGGAGTTTGTAAGCCACTCTGAGTGAAGGGCGGGGTATAAATACAATATCCTCCTCCTCCTCCTCTTCTAGATTGCCTATATTATCAGAGTATTCGCCAGAAATCCTTAGTTCTAATACAAAAGGATGCTTTCACCTTGAACTTGCTCACTTTTCTCAACAAACGAATCTCTTGCTGAAGAGAGTGTTGTTGAGAGGTAACTCGGCCAGGAGTCCAACAAGTATAGATCTAAACCAGGCGTCCCCATGCCACAGAATGGCTGCCCTGGGAGGTGGAGCCACACATTTATTTATTTATT
>NW_015200084.1:0-1332 GCF_001447785.1 Gekko japonicus | reverse complement strand
AAAAGCAATTAAAAATTATATATATATAATTTTAAAAGTACCTCCCGGGAAAATCTAATTTCCTAGCCGATGCCCTATCCTGCCTCCTGCAGCATGCTAGCCAGAGGGAGGAGGTGACTGACACTGTCTTCTCCCCAGCACAACTGGGACGGGCTGTGCAGATGCGTAGCCAAGCAAAGAAAGGGGGGTGGAGAGTCCAGGCTGGTTGGAAAAATTTAAAGATGCCTTCACGGCGCAGGACCGTGATCTAGTGGTGTGAGAAGGTCTGCAACATCAAGAGAATGGCACATGGTTTAAAGCGGAGAAGGTTTATGTACCTATATCGTTACGAGATGACATTTTATCTCAAAGCCATGATAATAAACATTCTGGGCATTTTGGCTACTTAAAAACCTTAAACCTCATTCAGAGACAGTTTTGGTGGCCAGGCATGAGGAAAGACATCTCAACCTATGTGGTCACTTGTCAAACATGTATTATGAGGAAATGGAGGGGGGGGAGGTTCCAGGCCAGTTGCAACCCTCGGAAAACCCTGAACGCCCCTGTTCCGTTATTTCTATGGATTTTATTACTGACTTGCCAATCAGCCAAGGGAAAACAGTAACCTGGGTGATTGTGAATCTGTTTTCCAAACAAGCACATTTCATACCATGTAAGGGTGTACTCACCGCTAAGCAATTAGCCACCCTCTTCCTGCAACATGTTATCAGGCTGCATGGTTTGCCCCGGAAGGTCGTGAGTGATCACGGCACCCAATTCATTGCCAATTTTTGGAAAGAGTTCATGAAACTCCTCAGGGTTGAGTGAGGAGTGAGTAGCAGTCACCACCCTGAGACGGATGGCCAAACTGAGTGGACTAATCAAATCCTGGAGCAGGTGTTATCGTGTTATGTGAACTACCAGCAGGATAACTGGGTGTCTCTGTTACCCTTTGTTGAGTACAGCTACAATAACTCGGTCCACAGCTCGATTGGGATGAGCCCTTTTAAAGTGGTTCAGAGATATGAAGGGGGTCCTCTAGTTGATTTAGGTCAGTCCATCGCCAGCGATGCTCAGCTGTGGTGGTCCAATGTTACAAAAAAATGGGAGGTACTCCAGGAGACTTTAGATGAGGCCAAAAGTGATTATAAAAAGTATGCTGATGGGAAACGTTGCCCCAAATGGGATCTTGCCCCTGGCGACTCTGTGTACATTTCTACCAAGCATATAAAGGGATTACAGCCCCACCGAAAGTTGGAGTGGAAATACATGGGGCCCTTTAAGGTTGTATGCATTATCAACAAAGTGGCTGTTGAACTTGCTCCCCTAAATCTTTGTGGTCTCTGCATCCTG
>NW_015200083.1:0-1591 GCF_001447785.1 Gekko japonicus | reverse complement strand
ACTCTCATGTAAATCTGCACTTTACCCCAGTCCCCCAGTATTCCACGGAAGAGAGATGAAGGGAAGGAGGCTGGGAGGGGCTGGAGTAGTTGGCAGAGAGATTGTGGAGCTGTCAAAAAGGAGCCAGAGTTTTTCATACATGGTTATGCACATGGGTGAAAGACAGAAGAAGAAGATGACCACCACCACCACCACCACAACAACAGTTTGAATGATGGACCATGGGGTGAGCATGCAGTGAAGCCCGCTCAGGGTTCAGCTATTTAAACCACCACAAACACAGGCTCATACAGATCGTGCCAAGCCTCCAGTGTGACCGCAGCCTTCCTTTCATTATTGTAGTCTTGCCTGTCCTTAAGTCTACTGGTTTCACTTTTGAAGGCAGCCAGGATTTTCCGAATAAGGGCATAACTGTATTCCTTAAGGAGATAGGGGAGAGAAAGGCTCTGGGCTTTTATTAACTGTAAGCTGTAGCCATACATGTGTGAACTATTCCAATCCTGAAGGATATGGGGTAGGATTTTGCCTTCTGCTCTCTTTCCAATACTTGCCATACTGTGCCAAATTTCTCCTTGCAGTCTCTGCTTTCCCACAGGCCTGCTGCTTTCCAAACCTTATCCCATGCCCATGCAAATCAACTTCAAGGTCCTTCTGCTGCTGTTTACTTGCTCAGATGCCTTACCCTCCTTGTACCACCAAGTGCCTTTGGCACTGCCAGTCTGCCTCTCCCTTCTGGTACTGGCCTCCAAGCTAAGTAGTTGCTGTGCCACCCCCCCCCATTGCATTCTGCTGTCTGTGTTAATTTGCAATTGGAGTCTTTCTTATTAATTCTCCCATAGACTTTAATGTTAAACACGAATGCCTTTCATTGTCCTTTATTCTATCTGTCTGAAATTTGTGCTTGTGTCTGTCCTAGGAGAGTGTTGCAATCCCTCTAAGATTTGTCCATTTTGGATGGAAAACCATGACTGCACAGACCCAAGAAGAGGGCCAGGGGGGTTGCATTGAAACAGATTGGAAATAAAAGTGAAATAGTATTATGAAATAGTATTATGAAATAGTATTAGTATTTAGTATTTAGGAAATAGTATTTCCTAAAAGAAATCAACCCTGACTGTTCCCTGGAAGGCCAGATAATGAAACTGAAGCTCAAATACTTTGGCCACCAAATGAGAAGGGAGCACTCACTGGAGAAGACCCTGATGCTGGGAAAGATTGAAGGTCAAAGAAGGCGGGGACGGCAAAGGATGAGATGGTTACACAGTGCCATCGATGCAACGAACATGAAATTGAGCCAACTTCAGAGGACAGTGGAAGGGCCTGGCGGGAGCTGGTCCATGGAGTCGTGAAGAGTCGGACTCGACTGTGCGACTGAACAACAATTATGAAATAGTATTATGAAAACAAAATAACAACAAGACAAACCGTGTCAAAGCAAACCATACAAAACAGCCCAAGAACGAAACAGTCCCTTTTGCTATTAATAATGAAAATGAAAGAAATGAAACAAACTCCCATTCAGAAGTCTACTTCCCATTCACAAGTCTAGGAATCCTTGAACCTGCCCTTTCATATCTGATCTTCCAGTCTG
>NW_015200082.1:0-1482 GCF_001447785.1 Gekko japonicus | reverse complement strand
GATGGCAACAGTGGGAGGGCTTCTGGTGTTTGGCCCCACTAGTGGACCGTAAACAACCAGGAATTATACAGTAAACATGATAAGACCAAAAAAATTGTGCAAAAGGACGCTAGGAATAGAACAGAATAAGACCTTGGAGATTTCCCCCTATTAATATTGACTGGCTGCCCTATTAATATTTTTCATTACAAATTGGAAAGTTGTTTTGCTGATGTTCACCTTGGAAACATTTGATGAGTCCTTAAAGAGTTCTTTAATCAGCCTCTACTGAGGAACACTATTTGAAACGAAGTTCTGAAATCCGGAGTCTTTGTCGTCCATTGTAGACTTAACTGTTGGATTAATAAATTAGATTTAACTGTTGGAGTGTTGAAAACTTACCTGTAAAAATAGTGGACTCATTTGTGGGGATTTTTGTAAACACTGCATATGTAGTATTCTTAGTTGAATTACTACTAGGTTCATTGTAGACTTACCTGTTGTATTACTGAAAAATTGCAGACTTACCTGTTGGATTGTTGAAAATTTACCTGTTGGATTATTTTAAAAATTGTGGATTTGCCCACTGGTGGACCTCCTGGTGGCTCCTGGGTTTGGGCCACTGTGTGACACAGCGTGTTGGACTGGAGGGGCCATTGGCCTGATCCAACATTGGCTTCTCTTCTGTTCTTATGTCTGGGGCAGTGATGCTGTGTATTCCTGGTGCTTGGGTGTGTGTGATGTATTGTGTCTTTAAATGATCAGTAACAGAGCACAGCTCAGCTGTATCTTGTAATGGGTGAAGCATTTATTGTTTGAGTATGCTGAGTGTTACCTAAGCTGTTGCTGATTGCTGGTGCTGAGAGTGGACGCCAAATAAACTGTGTGCTGTTCCTGTGAGGCTTCATGGAGTATTCTTTCTACCCTGGCCAGACACTACACCCTCCCTGGGCATTCAGTCAGTGTGCACTGATAGCTGCTTAAAGCTTACCACAAGGTGACTGCAACAAGTGCTTAGTCTGTCACCTGTACCCTTTTGCCCATGAAGTTAACATAGCATTGCCATCCCACTGCAGCTGTTTAGAAATATATGGAAATGGAAAGGTGGCTAATACTGATCTTAATTACATGTTGGATCCTAAAGATGGCTACCACCAGAGGAGGCTATAGGGAAAAAGGAAGCTGCATTTTACAGAGTTCCTGACCATCTGAATTTACCCTTTCACATAGTAAGTATGCCATGGTATAGCTACCTTTCTGATTTTACCCTACAGTAACAGAAAAAGAGAAGAGCTCCCTCACACCAGTGGCAGATCTTCGGGAGCCTGGGGAGGGTGGGGTTGGGGAAGGGGAGGGACCTCAGCAGGGGACAGTGCTGTAGTGCTGTTGTCAGATGGAGAGCCTTTTGTGTTTTTCAGTACAGGAAACCATGCCCTGTTTATTTTTAAACTCTCTTCTTTGCTGTTGAAGTTGCGTTTAGGTTTATGGATTTCAATGGCTTCC
>NW_015200081.1:0-1560 GCF_001447785.1 Gekko japonicus | reverse complement strand
ACTACACCTCTCTGGTTTTCTTAGATGACACCCCACCAGGCAATTAAAGAGACTGGGCAAGGGCGGGTGTCTGATCGCGTTTCCGGTGGCATCCGGCGCCCGCCCATGTCCCCTTGCAAACAGGTCATTTTTTTCCCCAAGGCTCCACGGATGTGCACAAGCACCCAACGGAGCATGCGCACACTTCAGTTTAAAAAAGGAACAAAACAAAACAACAACCCCATTTGCCGCGCCGCCCCGCTTTTTTGCCTGTGGTGTGATCAGCACCTCCCCCCTAGCCACGGGACCTCGACGGGACCTCAACCGGACGTCTGCCCTGGGGCAAACAGCCACGCTTCCCCCCCGCATTTTCCAGCCCGTGTGGCCGGGGCCACTGTTTAGTTTACCAACATCCACCTTCACCCCATCTCCTTATTCTAGAAGGGGAGGTATCATATTCTCCCTAATTCCCCCGTGGTGTTCACCCTAATTTCCCAGAAATCATCCCAGGAAACCCGTCACCTCCCACCCTTCTCCTTAATTTCCTATGGAATCCGGGGACACCTGTCCCTGCTGTGACAGTGGGCAAAAGGATTCACATACACATATTTTGGCTGCAGCCTTTTGTGTATTTACTTAGCACTGCCCTGCCCTGGATGGCCCATGATAGCCCCATCTCATCAGATCTTGGAAGCTAAGAAGGGTCATCCCTGATTAGTACTTGGATTTGAGACCACCAGGGAAGTCCAGGGTTGCTACGCAGAGAAAGGCAATGGCAAACCACCCCAGTGAGTCTTTTTGCCTAGAAAACCCTGTGGGCCTGCCATAAATTGGCTCTGACTTGACGGCATGTCCCACTACCAGTTGTGTTAGTCTGACATAGCAAAACGAAACAGGAGTTTCGTGGCACCTTAAAGACTAACGAGGTGCATCAGAAAATCTGGGCTTTAGCCCACAAAAGTTTATGCTGGACTAAATCTTGTTAGCTTTTGAGGTGCCACAAAGCTTCCGTTTAGTTTTTACTTAGCCTGCATCTCTCTGAACTCAATCGGATTAGTATGTATATAAAGTGTTATCAAGTCATAGCCAATTCACAGCGACCCCAGCAAGGGTCTTTCAAGGAAAGTGGGAAGCAGAGGTGGTCTGCCGTTGCCTTCCTCCGCAGAGTCTTCCTTAGCGGTCTCCAATGTTCCCTCTAAGCTGAGTCAGTGTGAGCGACCACCTATCAGTTTTTTAGCCTCCAGCTCAAACATTTTTGCCTTAGCTCAGGAAGGATGGCTCCAGAGCAAACTCATTTATGCGGAGGCCAAATCGCTCGCTCACAACTTTAATGCCAGTAGCTCACAAAGTAGAACTTTTGCTCACAAGACACCACAGCTTAGAGGGAGCATTGGTGGTATCCCTTCCAAGTACTGACCCTGCTTAGCTTCCAACATCTGATGAGATCGGGCTATACCGTGCTGCCGTCCCTCCCCACGTGAGACTGACCTCTGCATAAATCTGGACAGGATCCTCAGCCGTCTCCTAAACAAGACACTCTCACCTACAATGAACATCATCACCAATGTTCCCTCTAAGCTG
>NW_015200080.1:0-1536 GCF_001447785.1 Gekko japonicus | reverse complement strand
ACATTGGCGTCTCTTATGTTCTTATCCGTCTGCCCGGAACTCTGGAAGCCGACATTCTCTTATGTTCTTATGTTCTTATCCGTCTGCCTGGAACTCTGGAAGCCGACATCCCCTTTCAACTCCCGCGTTGCTCCTTTTGTGAACTTTTCAAGGCCGAGCTTGTTTGCCTCTCGAGAGCCTTTGACCGAGTAAAAAAGGAAGTCCTTCAGATGAGAGGCAGGAGGTGAAAGGCACTCGACGCCCAGCAAAAGTCAGGGGTTTGACGGGACCCCTTCCCCTTTGCAAACAGCCGGTTGATACGCTCTTGTGCCGGAGGCTGAGAGAACAGTGGCGATTGCATCCGGAGGGGCTGCTTCATGCCTGCCCTACTTGGGTTGCCAGATCCCTGTTGGAAGTTCCAGGTGTGACCATTTCCTTCTTTCTTTCCGTTTTCTCCCAGATGAAGACGAATTTGCTCCCCGCACACACCAAGAGGGACAACATGCTGTCCTCTCTCGGAACCATGAGGCAGACGGCCCTCTCGCCATCTGATTCCATCTTCAGCTAGTAAGTTAGTACTCTATCCTATCCAATGTGTACTCATCAAATAAAGAAGTATTTCTCTTCTGTACTTGCAACGTGACTCTGGCCGTGGTCACACGGACCTCTTACCGCGCTAGTTTTCCCGCAGTTCTTCTATCCACGACATTTTATATCACTTGGAGGTGGTCAGACGGTCCCTCTGTCTTCCGCTTCAATCGCGCAAAGTACTGAACACACAGCACGCCGCGGGGTTAAAAAAAACCGTGCGCATGTGCTTGGGTGTACATAGAAACTAAGAAGACCAAAATAAAAGCTAGCGCCTGTTTGCACATGCGCATAACTTAAACTGGAAACACAAAAAAGGGGGGGAGGGTAGCGCGGTCACGGCGGATTGCTGTCCAGATACCAAAACCGCAGATACAAAGCGCGAGATATCGGAAAACACCTGTTCCAACGGGTGTCAGAAAACGCGGATAAAAAGAGCGGAAACCGCGGGACTCAGCCCGCTTCGGTGCGGGAGGCGGGTTTGCCAATATGAACATGAAACTTTAATGCGCGAGGGATCAGCAGCGAAGCCCGCACTAAATGTCCGTGTGACCTGAGAGTCTGTGTAGCTTTGTACGCTGAGTAACCTGGTACCGAGTAACCTGAGTAACACTGTTGCGTTCATAGCTTTATTTAAGCACTCTACTAACTTGTGGGAACTGGACTAACAACATCAGTTAACCTCCTGAATACTCCCTCCTGGCCACAAGCAGAGGATGGGGGGTAGGGGTGTCTGATCCAGGTTGGGAAACTCCTAGAGATTGGGAGATGGAGCCTGGGGAGGACGGGGACCTCCATGGGACACAATGCCATAGAGTCCGCCACCCTCCAAAGCATCTCTTTTCTCCAGGGGAACTGATCTCTGTAGTCCGGAGGTGAGCTCTGATCTGATGAGATTGGGCTAGCGTGGGCCGCAGCCAACTTCTGGCAACCCCCGCTAGGTGAGAGCCAGTTTGGTGTAGTTGTTAA
>NW_015200079.1:0-1661 GCF_001447785.1 Gekko japonicus | reverse complement strand
GCCCAAATTAGCACTGCCAACCTCCAGGTTTGAACCTGGAATGCTCCTACTATTACAACTGAGCTCCAGATGACCAAGCTCAATTCCCTGGGAGGAAATGGCTGCTCTGGAGGGTGCTCTCTGTCACACTGTATCCTGCTGAGATCCCTCCCCTCCCCAAACCCCACCCTTCCCAGGGTCTGCCCCATCCCCAAATCTCCAAGTAGTTCCCAACCCATACTTGGCAACCCTAACCCAAATGAAGTGCTATCTTGGTGTAGTGGAAAAGAGTGGCAAACTCTAATTTGGAGAACCAGGTTTGATTCCCCACTCCTCCTCCACATGCAGCCCACTGGGTGACCTTGGGCCAGTCACAATTCTCTCAGAAATCTCTCAGCCCCACCTGCCTCACAGGGGGCTTGTTGTGGGGAGGCAAAGGTGACAGTAAGTCACTCCAAGACTCCTTCGTGTAGTGAAGGGCAGGGTATAAATCCAATCACCTCCTCCTCCTCCTCTTCTTCTTCATCATCATCTTCGTCATCAGTTTGGTGTAGTGGTTAAGTGCGCAGACTCTAATATGGGAGAACTGGGTTTGATTCCCCACTCCTCCACTTGCACCTGGCTGGATGACCTTGGGCAAGCCATAGCTCTGGCACAGCTGTTCTTGAAAAAGAGCAGTTTCCATCAGAGCTCTCTCAGCCCCACCTACCTCACAGGGTGTCTGTTGTGGGGAGGGGGAGGGAAAGGAGATTGTCAGCCGCTCTGAGACTCTGAGTGAAGGGTGGGGTATAAATCCAATCTTCTCCTCCTCCTCTTCTTCTGCTTCTTCTTCTTCTTCCTCAAGAAGAACTCTCCAGCTTGCTGTCTGGATTTAGAAAAAAGACCTCTCTCTAACAGAAACATGGATGCCTTCCAAAACAAAAACAAAAAATACCCACCCGGATCTATGTGTGCTAATGAAAAAAAATGTTTCCATTTTGGAACAAAACAATGCCACAGTTTGCAATAATGAGATTATATTTGATATTAATTTAGAGCTATTGGAGAGGAATTCAGAATAGCTATTTTAATACCATATTTAGCGTGGGGGCACAATCTGTTCCCTCTTCAGTCGGTTTCTTTCGAGTGCCATTTTGCTGCTCAGAAATGAACAGCTCGAACAATTACACTTACCGAGCAAATCACACACCTGATTTACAACTTAAACTGTTAATCTGTTAGGTTTGATTGTGCACTCCAGCTGCCAATTACCAGAGTGTAAATTCACTGGAATCTTTTGTCTTTTTTTTTTTTAAATGGGGCATTGGAACTGGAGAAGAGAAAATGGAGCACCTAACAATGCTCCCTCTAAGCTGTGGTGTCTTGTGAGCAAAAATTCTACTTTGTGAGCTACTGGCATTGAAGTTGTGAGCGAGCGATTTAGCTACTGCATAAATTAGTTTGCTCCGGAGCCATCCTTCCTGAGCTAAGGCAAAAATGTGTGAGCTGGAAGCTAAAAAACTGTGATCTAGCTCACACTAACTCAGTTTAGAGGGAACACTGAACAAACCATGCAGATGGATCCGGGGATGGAAGTCTTGCTGAGGCTGGGTGATTGTCACCAGTGATGTGGCAGCCAAAAATTATGGCGCCTTTGGGATCAGCAGCTCTGGACACTGTCGGTGGATAGGGCCTTAAGAACA
>NW_015200078.1:0-1509 GCF_001447785.1 Gekko japonicus | reverse complement strand
GGGCCAATAATTCACAACTGTATCTGATCAAAATTGTATATTACATTAAAGTACAAGGATGGGCTAGTGGTCATAACCCAATAGAATGTATAAACAACACATATCCAACAGATTACATATAACAATTAGGCATTATTAGGCATAACAGCTAGGCATCATTTGTGACTAAGGAGTCTCAGAGCGGTTTATAACCTCCTTCCCTTCCTTTCCCCACAACAGGCACCTTGTGAGGTAGGTCGGGGTGAGAGTTCGGAGAGAACTGTGACCGGCCCGAGGTCACCCAGGAGGCTTCATGCGGAGGAGGAGCGGGGAATCAAGTCCCGTTCTCCAGATTAGAGTCTGCCATTTTAACCACTACACAATGCTGGCTCTCAAGGTCAGTATTGTCTTCTCAGACTGGCAGTGGCTCTCGGGGTCTTTCACATCACATCCCTAACTGATCCTTTCCACTGGAGATACCGAAGTCAGTGTTCCCTCTAAGCTGAGTTAGTGTGAGCCAGCTCAGTTTTTGAGCCTCCGGCTCACACATTTTTGTCTCTGCTCAGGAAGGAGGGCTCCAGAGCAAACTAATTTATGCAACAGCCGAATTGCTCGCTCACAACTTTAATGCTAGTAGCTCACAAAGTAGAATTTTTGCTCAAAAGACTCCACAGCTTAGAGGGAACATTGTATGGAGCATGGGACCTTCTGCAGGCCGAGCAGGTGCTCTTCCTCTGAGCCACAGCCCTTCCCCTTCCTTAAGTACACTCGTGGAACATGTCTGGCTGTCAGAGTTTGCTTGGTAACGCCAAGGCTGAGACGTGGGTCTCACAAACAGACTTCAAAAACACAACCGTTATCGCCAGTTGCCTACTCTTTTTTTTTTTAATGCAACTGTCTAGATGATCAAAGGGGGATCTTTCTGAGGCGAAACTGAAGCTTGCAAGGAGACAGCACATCTCTGATCAAAAGAGCTGTGACGTGAGGGAAAAGGCACCTTGAATTTGAACATACGAAGGTGACCGATTCTGAGACCGAACATTAGTCCCTTTACCCAGACTGGCGGTCGTGCTCTAGGGTTAGGGTTCCCTAACGTGACGTCAGCAGGCCCTTCCCCAGGTGTCGACCATGCGCTTCAAGAAGCAATGTGGGGGCCATGTGAAGACAGAACCAGTGATTGATTGGTGGTGGAAAGTGCTGTTGAATCACAGCAGACTTATGGCGATCCCGTAGGGTTCTCGAGGCAAGAGAGGTGCAGAGGTGTTTTTCCATTGCCTGCCTCTGTGTCATGACCCTGGTATTCCTTGGAGATCTTCCATCCAAATACTAGCCAGGGCCCACCTTGCTAAGCTACCTTCATGCAAATAAAGGGGCGTTTCACTTGGATCTTCCCCACCGCTCACTGAAGAGGGATCCAAGATCCTGTAAACAGGACGCACTGATCAGCTGTGAGGCAGTGGGGGCGAGGAGAACACCCTTCCTTCCCGGTCTCCCCTCTCTAAGTGTTTGATCTACCCTTTCCTCCATTGG
>NW_015200077.1:0-1498 GCF_001447785.1 Gekko japonicus | reverse complement strand
CAATTCAGCAGTGGGGTTCATAGTAATGGAGGGGGGGGGGAACAGCCACCCAAACAGCAAATTCCCTGGAAATTCTTTGCAATATTGGCCTTGTTCCTGAATTAGGTCTTGAGTTATTTAAAATATATATTGACATGCCTTTCTTGCAGCAGCAGCAACCCAAGACAAAGTTAAGCCACAAAATGAAATGCTATCTAACATTTAAAAGGCCCCAAAGGAATGTAGGAAAGATCAGTTAGCAAGGGTCATGATGCTGAGACACTGTGTAGAGAAGATGAGGAATTGCCCTTTTGCCTGTGTTTCAGACCACATCTGGCTGAATCTCAGGAGCCCCTACTTTAAAGGTTGTTATTATGACTATAAAGAAGTAACTGCAACAAATGGTCTCTTGTTCTTTTCTTTTTGCATCATAAACTTGAATATATTAAAGAGCCGGCCTTTGAATCTTGATGTGAATCTCCTCCCCCCTTTTACTGATACCTCTTTGCACATTCTGAAACACTAAACATAACATAATCTCAAATGGCGTTAACATAAATATCCCTCAAGGTACACTATGAGAGTCATCCTAAGGAGACTTTTCCTGTGTGCAAGCAGCACTGCGGGTAGACCTGCTTAGGGTTGCACTGTAAATAGAGAAGATTGTCCTTCTGGAGGAATATTGGGTGTGTGTGTGTGGAAAGCACATCAGCGGGTCTGGATCGCTTGAACTTTTTTCATTTTGGATGTATTGTTCCCATTTCTTATTTGTTGCAAATGTGTTTCAGAAGGAGAAAGAAAGAATGACCAACGAAGTAATTTTTGATTAAAAGAAATGCTTCTTCCAAGGGGTGTGTGCTTCTTGAGATGGATCCTGTGGCTAAGTTGCTATTAAGGCCTCAAGGCTTATGAGGCCATTCCCCCCCATTTTATTTTTTTTTTTGCTGATATGCTAATACTGGGTGTTCCTCACTTAATCGCAATCACTTAATTACAATAGTTTCTGGCTCAGCCAAAAATAAGAAAGTCGCAGGAAGTCTTTTTGTGTTCCAGCAGATTTCTACCTAAAGCCACAATCTTGTGCACTCTTATTAGTGAATAAGTCTCATGGCAACTTGCTTCTGAGTAAATTTACTTAGGAGCATACAGCGTATAAATATAGCTACATGGCGAGACATGTACAGTGCCAGCCTAAGCAGAGTTACACCCTTTTAAGCCCATAGAAGCCAATGGACTTAGAATGATGAAACTGATTAGGATGGTCCAGGTAATCTTGAATGGAAGATCAGGTAAGCAAGAGAAAGAGAGTGCAATGCAAGGTTTTTCTACTTTGCTACTGCTGTTTTGTAGTTTATTAAACTGCTGTGGGTATGGTTGGGTATTTGTGGCATTTCTATTCCTTTTGTATTACCAAAGCTTTACAAGAGCTGGGTGGAACCCATGAGTTGCAAAGAAATCAACATACAGGCACGCATTATGTGAAGCCTTGTACAAAGCGAAGTTAGACATGCAGTGCCTC
>NW_015200076.1:0-1493 GCF_001447785.1 Gekko japonicus | reverse complement strand
CTGCACAGCCAATCGGAAGCTGAAGCCCTTCTTGGCCAGGCCCAGGTTCTAAAACCAGTTGGTGGACATGGCATGCTCATAGGCCTATAGTTGTGCGGCCTAGTGGCTCCAGGGAAGCCTATACTAGAGTAGCTATCAGGGCCTACATTTCCAAGGTCCCCTTTGGACCCTGTAATTGGCTAACGGGATTTGGAGGGAAAATCTTACACCATTAGACTCTTAAGAGAAAGGGAAGAAGAGAGAAAAGGCTTTGCCCAAAATGGGAGGTGGTTCATTCCGAGGAAGCAGAGCTGGTGTGAAGCTGCTGCAGATGGAGGGATCCCTCATCCAAAGGGGTTGAGTCAGCTTGAGGCCAAAGACGTAGAGAAGGCTAGGTGCAGTGTATTCAGACTTAAGGGTTCTTATTTTGCTGTTAACTGTCTTTACTGTGCTCATTTTCCAGCATGTTATTGAATTACAGTTGTTAAATCTCTTTCATAAAAATAGTCTGTTACTCTGCCTGGGTCCTCACGCCTCATTCAGCCTCTTATAAGGGGACACCTGCCGGAAAAGGGGTGTATAAAGGGGTCGTGTGGGTGCTCTGGGCCCTCCCGAGGACACCCCTACCTGAGTGGTGGCAGCCATTCGGGGAACCTTCCTAGCCGCTGCTCGCACCAGGGAAGATGTTGGCAGGCAGCATGGTGCCCACGGGCACCACGTTGTAGAGCCCTGCCATATCCCATAATTCCGTGTCTCCCTTCTGCAGAAGATCGCCGGTTCCCACCCGCCTGCCCACATCCTCTCGGCCCTGGAGCACCTGGCCCTCCAGAACACCCACCAGCTGCAGGAACTCACCGACGGCATCGACATCCCTCGTGACGTGGAAGCACTCAAGTTGGTCCCGCCCTGGGGTGGAGGGAGGCAGCGTTCCTACCCTTTTCCCTCAGCGGGAATTGTTACGGATGCCTGCCGGGGTCTTCAGGTCTGCCCATTCTGTCCCGTGCCCAGGTTCCGCTATGCCAGCGCCCACCTGGAAGACGTCTCGGATGCGGCGGACGACCTGCCTTCTGTCCAGGGACTCATACAGGTGAGTGCTCAGCCGTTGCCCAACAGAAGGGTAAAGAGTCCAGGTTGTGTGAGCATGCTGGTTTCTTGGTGGTGGCCCCTCACCTGCGGCTCAGTCTTCCCTTCCTCATCTCTTCCGCCGGCAGGAAGGCTGGAGTGAGTGCGAGATGCTCTGCGTGCAGCAGCTCCCCCTGCAGGCCAAGCAGAAGCAGCTTGCGGCGCAGCTCGGAGTCATCGTCCAGGAGATGCACCGTCTTCTGTCTGACGGCTCGGAGCGCTCCATCTTGGCCAGGTGAGAAACGCCCTGCCGTGGTTGCCCCTGCCAGAGACAGGGTGCTGAAGGGGTGGTTAGTTTCATTTCAGGGCTATGAGGCATTACAAGGGAGAAGAACCACAACCCTCCCTAAGCCAAGTCCTGTCCCTTTCGTTGGTTTCTTTTTCTCCCTTCT
>NW_015200075.1:0-1808 GCF_001447785.1 Gekko japonicus | reverse complement strand
AGATCTGATGGGATCGGGCTATCCTGGGCCATCTGCATTGACTTTAATTTCAGTCCAGCTTTCTCACTGAGACTCAAGACAGAAATGATAACCTAAAAATGTATACTTCCTGTGCCCAGAACTGAATGGCCGAGGCCAGCCCGATCTCGGCTGACCTCAGAAGCTAAGCAGGGTCAGCTCTGGTTATCGCTTGGGTGGGAGACCACCAAGGAAATCTAGGGTCGCTATTCAGAGGCAGGCAACGGCTAATGACCTCTGTTCATCTCATGCTTTGGAAACCTTCCTGGGCTGGCTTGATGGCCCTTTCCTCCACCACCACTCTGCTTCTAACTCTGTAGAACCGTAGTCAAAGGTCTCTCGTTCCCAAACCATACGAAACATAAATGGACAGATAGAGGAGCTGCGGTGGCTGAAGTGGTTAAGACGCTGAACTGCAGGCTGTGGAAGGTCAGTAGCTCAGCAGTTCGAGACCCGAGTGTGCCGCAAGACGGAGTGAGCTCCCGTCTCTAGTTCCAGCTCCTGCCAACCTAGCTGTTCGAAAGCAAGAAATTGCAAGTAGATAAATAGGTACCACTTCGGTGGGAAGGGAACAGCGTTCCGTGCGCCTTGGTGTTTTGTCATGCCGGCCACATGACCACGGAAACGTCTTCGGACAGCGCTGGCTCTTCGGCTTTGAAACGGAGATGAGCACCGCAACCCTAGAGTCGGACTTGACTGGCTTTCGAGCAAGGGAACCTTTACCTTTACCTTTAGATTCAAACTATGTTTACACAATTTTCATTCCGGGCTGGCCCACGAAGCAGATTCTTAATAAGATATTAGATTCAAACTGTGTCATGAATACCAATGATCCGAGAGAATAAAACAGAAAGGAAAATAAAGCCGATCCTACTCACTGCATCAGTGAAGAAGTCAAATGCAGAATATCAAGGCAATCGAGGAACGTTCAGCCACATCCCAGTTTTTAAATCAACATAATGCACATTGTTTTGCTCAGCTTCCCAAATAGGATTGCTGGGTCCAAATGAGAAGCTGGTGGGGGACTTACCGGGATGCTCTGGGAGAAGGGAGGGAAGAAGCGCAAGGTGCCTACATCACCCAGAACTGACGTAGGCACATCAGTGACATCGGGGACGACGCTCAGGATCGCTGGGTCCAAATGAGAAGCTGGTGGGGGAATTACCAGGATGCTCTGGGAGACGGGAGGAAAGAAGCGCAAGGTGCCTACATCACCCAGAACGGACGTAGGCACATCAGTGACATCGGGGGCGACGCTCTGGTTTTTAAGCAAAACTCGATGGTTTGAAGCGACATCTACCATAGAGTTTTGCCAAAACCAATGTGTCGCTCCCCCCAACACCACCAACATGCCTACGTCACTTCTGGGTGATGTAAGCATGTTGTGTTTAAGATTATAACTTTCCCCCACTGGCCAGCTGGCCAGCACTGGGGCGGAGGACTCCAGAAACCAGGGGATCCCCTGTGCGCTGGGGGACCTGGCTACCCTGTTCCCAAATGGCACCTCATAAAGAACAGGGTGGCCTTAGCCAATGGCCAGCAGGAGCAGCTGCCCTGGGCCCTGCACTTGGGAGGAGGCCTTGCCCCCCCCCCGAACCCTGCTCCACTGACAAAGGGGTAAAAGCAGAAGGAGGTTTCTGCTGCTGCTGCTGCTGCTTGCACTTAACCCAACTGGGGCTTGAGCCTCATTGTTCTGCAGTGTTACAGATTGGATGAGAATGGAAATAAGGATGGTTGAGACAACCTTTGCACCAGGAGAGGAGAGGAGGAGGAGGAAGAAGAAAAAGAAG
>NW_015200074.1:0-1542 GCF_001447785.1 Gekko japonicus | reverse complement strand
TCACACGGGCCAGAAAATGCAGAGGGGGGAACGCGTGGAAGTTTGCCCCGGGGCAAAATAACACGTGGTTGCACAATCAGACATCCCCGGGGACCCCTTCAGTTCTCCAGGACACTTAATCGCTAACCAGACAGTAAGCCTTCTCCTGCTAAGGAACTTCAGCAGAAGACTCTACAGGGAAACTTCTGAACCAGAACTCATTAGTCTTTACAGAAGCCAAACTACGGCCCCGGTCACACGGAGAATTTGCCGCGCGAAAGGCACGCATGTCGGGCGGATTTTCGGGGCGCGACCACACTGCAACATCTGGGAAGTGTAGCGCGCCCGTGGCCAACCTGTGGCGTCCCGCCAAAGATGCGGAGTTAAAAAGTACCAAGGAAAGTGCACTAGTATCTGGAAAACGCACGGCACAGGCGGGCGTCTGATCGCGGGAGCACTAGTATCCCGTGGCATCCGGCGCCCGTCCACGTGCTGTCGCAAACTGGATGTTTTTCGTAAGCACATGCACACAAACATGAAACTGAAAGCAGTGCTGCTCCGCAAAACTGTGCATGTGCACAAACACAAAACGCTTGAGTGATCGTGCCGCACCGCTTCTTTGACACGTTGCAGCATCGCCGTGTGATCGCCAACTAACAGCCGAAGCACAGAGATTCGGGGGACCGTGTGACTGGGCTACCGGGCTTTATTTTGCTCCGGGCCGAACAGATATGCCTCCCCGCCACGTTATCTGGCCCGTGTGACCGGGGGGCCTACATAAGACAAGGAAGGAGTTTGTGCTATCACCAATTGTAGTTGCTGTGGGTAATCGTTATGATTTTCGGTTATGCATGGTAACAAACCAAGCCTTTTAACCTAATGTTCAGAATGTTGGTTTTTCCTCACACTGTGAACAAAGAAAAATATTACTGAGGATTTAGTTCACTGTATAGGCCAAAATAAATGTTAACATCTGGGGTGTTAGGGAGTTCTGGAGAGCTTAAAAGGTTATTTGTGTTATTTTGTTTAGTCTTAATACAAGGTATTACCTTTTGTTCTTTAATTTTACAATAAATGCTAGTCTTTAAGGTACCACAGGACTCTTCTTTTGTTTTTTGGTACATATTCCATGTTATTACAAAAATCAAGTCAGTTTTTCAGGTTATGCAAAATGAGTCATGACTGCCTTCAGAATCATGGGTCACACAAAGTGTACTAATACTTGGTTTACCTGACGACTTATAGTCTGTGGTCGAGAGGAATAAGATGGATTCAGATGCCCACTTAAAAATGGGATTTGATACTCTGAACTGTCACAGCAATAAGTTTCCATAACTGGATCTTCCTCCAGCAACCCCTGGTACCTCTGAAAAAATCAAATGCTGAGGGCTGGGGATTGATATGGACAAAATGCCACATGGAGCAGGGGCTAGTGAGGAGAGGGCATCAGATGAAATCTCCCCACCATGCCTACCATTGTGCTAGCAGAAATCATATTCTGCTGAACTTTCTCCACTACCCAGGGCTATTTTTGGGGAGGAACATAAGAACATAAGAACATAA
>NW_015200073.1:0-1577 GCF_001447785.1 Gekko japonicus | reverse complement strand
TTCTCCCCCAGACCAGCCTGTCGCCTCAGTGAGACCAGGTCGCAGAGAGAGACATCAATCTGCACTCTGATTGGCTATAACCCTCTCTAAGCATTATGGGAATTGTAGGCTGTCTGCTTTCTACTGCCGACAGGGCTCTCCTGGGACCAGGACGCACTAGGCCTTGCTCCCTGTCCTGCACAGATCATGACAGGTTCATTGTCAGGTTGATGGTGGGGTGAAAGTTGTTGAACACCTGGCGGAATCTGTCCAGAGCTTCTTTACCATATGTCCAGACAATAAAAATATTATAAACACAGGGGTCATTTCCTGCAGGAGCGCACAGGAGCAGAGCTTCGGCAATAAAGAGCCCGGGGGCGGGCACATGCAACAAACCCCACCCCCTGCTCCCAGCAGCCCTCAGTCAGAGCAAGAAGCAGCCAGGTAAGTTGCAGAGCTCCCCCCGGCCCAAAACAGTCCAGTGGCACCTTTAAGACCAAGTTTTATTTAGGTACAAGCTCTCCCTCCTCTGCAAGGACAGATCTGCATGTCGTTGTCCCCTCAATAGCTAGCAATCCAAAACAGTCCAGTGGAGCCTGAGCAGTGGGTGTTGCCTTCTGACACAACTTCCGGTGATGTCAGGGGGTGTGGCATATGCAAATAAGTTATGCTAATAGGTTATGCTAATGAGCTCCTGCACCTCTTTTTCTATGAAATGACCCCTGTATAAACATAACACAGGTATAGGAGAAGTGTGAGTGGGCAAGAGTTTAGGAAGTTTTGCTCCAAGTTGGCCATGAAGATGTTAGCATACCTTGGTGCCATGCGGGTGCCCACGGCTGCACCATTAATCTGAAGGTACTGGTTGTTACCAAATTTGAAGTAGTTATAGATGAGAACAAAATGGCAGAGGCTGGTGGCAAGGTCAGCTGTGGTGTTGTCAGAAATCATCTTTCACATAGTTTGTAATCCATCTTTGTGTGGGATGTTAGTGTACAAAGATACCACATCTATGGTGGCCAAAATAGTATTCTCTGAAAGGTTATTTAAAGATTGTATTTTCCTCAAGAAATCTGTGGGGTTGCACATATAACTAGAAGCATTAATGGCATAGGGTCTCAGAATAGAGTCCATGTATCCAGATACCCCATGGTGAGAGCACCTATACCTGAGACAATGGGTTGTTCTGGGTTGCCAGGTTTGTGTAGTTTTGGTAGAAGGTAAAAGGTACCTGGTTGAGGTTTCTGTGGTATGTCTGAAAGGATTTATTTTATGTGTACATAGGGGTAGTTCCTTCATGATCTTGTTCAGTTCTTTTTTATTCTTGTGTGGGATCTGAGGATAGTTGTTTGTAAAAAGCACCTTTGTCTGCTTCTTTAATTATAGTATCTGGATTGTTCTGAGACTATGGCCTTCTTTTCAACATGGTTCAGATTCTGTTGTATGTGATGGTGTTTGTTGATCATATCGATTTGAGCTCTATGATAGAAGCGTTCGATGTAGAGATCTAGTGTGGCATTGCGACCATCAGCAGGGGTCCATGTGGAGTCTGGTTTTTTATATTAGTTGGGTGGTTAGTATCTTGTTCATTGGTGGGT
>NW_015200072.1:0-1522 GCF_001447785.1 Gekko japonicus | reverse complement strand
AGCGAGGAGGAAGAGGAGGTCAGCCTTGCAGCGGGAGGGGAGGGCAGGGTGCTGGGCTTGCAGTGCTTCTGCCGGGGGGCCAGTGGCCCGGGGTGGCTCTGCTCCGGGGCTCTTGGTCATGTGGCCAGAGGCCTCCTCCTTCCTGGGGAGCTGCCTTGGGCAGAGTCCTCTGTCTAGCCCGAGGGTCCCGCGCAGACCAGCTTCCCTCAGCCTCAGTCCCAGAGGGCAGGGCTATCAGAGACCGGTTGAGGAGCTAGAAGGGGTTGGACTTGGAAACTGCAGGAGTGAACAGCAGGCGCTTGGCCATTGCACGGTGGGGCCTCCTCCTCATCCTGTGCCCACCACAAGGTAGGTTGCGTGACAGAGCCGTCTCCTGCTGAGATCTTGCTGTCCTGGATCCATGGGTGGGGGTATAAAAACAGGCAGCAGGGGGGCGCTCAGGCCCCAGAGAATACACACATGCAGCTGCCTTCCCCTGATAAGAACACCAGAAGAGCCCTGCTGGATCAGACCAGGGAGGGTCCCTCTAGTCCAGCGTCCTGTCTCACACAGGGGCCAGCCAGTTCCCCTGGAGGGCCAACAACATGGCACGGAGGCCGAGGCCTTTCCCTGAAAAGAACCTCAGAAGAGCCCTGCTGGATCAGACCAGGGAGGGTCCCTCTAGTCCAGCGTCCTGTCTCACACAGGGGCCAGCCAGTTCCCCTGGAGGGCCAACAACATGGCACGGAGGCCGAGGCCTTTCCCTGAAAAGAACCTCAGAAGAGCCCTGCTGGATCAGACCAGGGAGGGTCCCTCTAGTCCAGCGTCCTGTCTCACACAGGGGCCAGCCAGTTCCCCTGGAGGGCCAACAACATGGCACGGAGGCCGAGGCCTTTCCCTGAAAAGAACCTCAGAAGAGCCCTGCTGGATCAGACCAGGGAGGGTCCCTCTAGTCCAGCGTCCTGTCTCACACAGGGGCCAGCCAGTTCCCCTGGAGGGCCAACAACATGGCACGGAGGCCGAGGCCTTTCCCTGAAAAGAACCTCAGAAGAGCCCTGCTGGATCAGACCAGGGAGGGTCCCTCTAGTCCAGCCTCCCGTCTCAGAGGTCGAGGCCTTCCCCTGACGTTCCCTCGTGGCTCTGGGATTCAGAGACTTAGCATTTGGACTTTTTGTTGTGGAAGCCGCGGCCCTGCAAGAGCCCCGTGAACACCCTTGGGGTTCACTGCATCCTTCCCCTTCTCCTCCGCTCCTCTTGCCAGGTGGACGAAACGGGCCTGGAGGCGAGAGATATCGAACTGGTCATGGCCCAGGCGAACGTGTCGCGGCCCAAAGCGGTGCGGGCCCTTCGGCACAACAACAACGATATCGTCAACGCCATCATGGTGAGTCACGTGCTGGGGTGTGTGCGCGTGTCGCTGATTATTTCTGGTTCGTCTCCCCGCCCACCCTGCCACCACTGGCACACAGGGAGACCTCTCTCTGCTTCACCTCCTCTTGCTGTGGAACTTTACTGCCACGGAGTCTGTTGAGCCTCGGAAGGC
>NW_015200071.1:0-1513 GCF_001447785.1 Gekko japonicus | reverse complement strand
GATTCCCAGAAAGGAGTAATCCTGGGACAATAGATCCAGTGGTGTAAATAGTTTCCTTTGTTCCCACATTTCTTCCAGCATAATGGGCCATCCACTGGCTTTTCAGAGGACGGACACAGGGTAGTGCTCCGGAAAGTTTGGCTCAAGCAGAGCTCCCTGCCAAACAGCTTTGCTCTAGTTCAGTAAGCCGACACTGCCGGGTTGGTGTTTTTCACCCTGTTGGAGAGCTAAGTCCTCTCGTTTGCTAGAGAGTAGGTAGGGCACTTTCCTGGGAGTAAGCCCTTTTAAGCAACATGGGATTTACCTCTGACTAGACCTGCTTAGGATTGTTTACTCAATTGTGGTGTGAAGCATGGTGTCCCTTTGCAGTTCATCCCATTTTGGGAGCAAGTAAATGGCCCAACTTTATCCACTGAGCTTCACTGATAAGTCGGGATTTGAACTCAGGGTTTCCCGGGTACTAGTCTGATACTTTCTCCACTATACCACACTGGCTATGCTGGACAGCACGCTTATTCCTATATGAACTTGTGCTAGGAGCAGTGTTCCCTCTAAGCTGAGTTAGTGTGAGCTAGTTCACAGTTTTTTAGTCTCCGGCTCACAGTTTTTTGTCTTAGCTCGGGAAGGATGGCTCCAGAGAAAACTGATTTATGTAGCAGTCAAGATGCTCGCTCACGGTTTTAATGCCAGTAGCTCACAAAGCAGGATTTTTGCTCACAAGACTCCACAACTTAGAGGGAGCATTGGCCAGGAGCCCAAAAGAGAAACTC
Organism: Gekko japonicus; assembly: GCF_001447785.1. NCBI lineage: Eukaryota > Metazoa > Chordata > Lepidosauria > Squamata > Gekkonidae > Gekko > Gekko japonicus. Next base: position 743 of record NW_015200071.1, on the reverse strand, counting down.
CATTCCTCCTTTCCCAGGTAAACATGACTGCAGAAACCCCGGGAGCAGACAAATTGTGAGGAAGGGATGATAAAAGGGGGAAGGGTCACTGTGAGACTCTGCCTGTGTGTCTGTAAATGCTTCCACAGAAATCTCATCCAGATGGTTATGGGTTTATCTGTATAAACACCCTAACCCAAATGCTAATAACTCCCTCTTGTGTTGTTATGTAGCCTGTCACAAGGCTATGGGATGAGAATGAGCGTGTGGAAAAATGACACCCATTTGCAGAGAGCGAGCGAGCTCATATCCCGGGCTCTGCGGTGTTGCTGATCTTTCTCCCAGGTATCCCTTGTGCGCTGCACCTTTTCATTGGGGTCCTGCGTTCCTTTGAGAGGGGTGTCTCCCCTACCCCCGTTTGTCTCTATGCAGTTTATAGAAGTTGAAGTCCTTCAAAATAAATTCACATCGTTGATACTTGGGATACCAGAAACTGTGGGAAACGATGCGTACAAAGCCGGGACTAACCTAAACAAGAGTGTGTTCGTCAGAGGTGTGCAATCAGAAAAAGTAGTTTTCACGATCGAACTGAATGGTGTCCTTTCACGTCAATTATCAGTGCTTTGTATTCAAGCTGAATTCTTTTCATGATCAGGAAGCTGTCGAAAGCATTCTGATCCTACAGTCGGTCTGGTCTGTCACACGCCAGTTTCCTTCTCCGGGGTCCTGGGAATTGGGAAGGGTGAGAATGACTCAGCAGCAGT
>NW_015200070.1:0-1488 GCF_001447785.1 Gekko japonicus | reverse complement strand
AACATAAGAACAAAAGAAACAGTTAAAACGTTGAAAAATATTGATGCTAAGACAAATGCGATAAATCAAAGACTGAAGGTAGTGGAAAAAGAGAGGACCTCCGATAAAGAACAGCTGCTACAGCTACAGGTGGAAAAGCCATCATATGCCCTGAGATTTCAAGGTATCCCTGAACAAAAAGGCAAGAATTTGAAAGAGATTATAAGCAAAGCCCTAGCTCCAGTGGCAGATCTTAAAGCGGAATCTATACAAAGTGATATGGATATGGTATACCATACCTATTCAGAATTTATTAAGAAAAATAAACCGGCAGGTGAAGTATTTGTGAAGTTCTCCAAAAGATCAACAAGAGATATAATGCTGAAAGTGACTAATGGGATAACCTTAAAAATCAAAGGTGAAGCAGCGAGAGTTTTAAAATACATTCTATTTCAGAAAAGAAAGAGGAAACAATACAAAAACCTGACATCCTTTTTACAGAAAAACTCCACTCCCTACAGATGGATAACTCCAGAAGGACTTATCTTCAACTACAAAGAGAAAAAAGAAAAGATTGACTCTCTTACAAAAGCCAAAGCATTTTTGAAGCAGCACCAAACAACAGTGAAAGGAAAAAGAAAAGCAGAGGGTAACATTGCAACAGAAGAAAATAGCGAACACAGATCGAGAAGCAGTGACAGCTCCTCGAGCAGCCCCTCTGAAGAAGACATTGTATCCGACATAGGAGAAGAAGTTCCTAAACTTCTTAAAGTCAGACTGACCTATGATAAAAACAAGCACAGAGGAAAGAAATATGATAAATAGCTTAATTCTGAAAGCATGTTTTCTCTTTATTAATATATAGAACACCAGGATGCACCTACTTTGGCTAATTATGCTTGTACTAGTTTGATTTTGAAATATTAATGGTTAACCTTCATTCCTTAAACTTTAAATATTGGGAAAATATCAAGAAAATCTATGTATAATTTTCGTAACATAATCCTTGCCTAACTCTGTATTTTAGGTTAGATTTTCCCATGCCCTGATCCTTTATAGTTTGTAGTGATAAAAGCAATAAAAAAGTATATAAAAAGAAGAAGGAGCCATGCATGGAGGGCCCCAGATGCCAAGTCTAGGCAGGAAGTTAGGGTTGCCAGCTCAGGATTGGGAAATACCTGGAGATCTGTAGGGTCGAGCCTGGGGAGGGCAGGGTTTGGGGAGGGATCTCAGTATGCTATGATGTCATACAGTCTAGCTTCCAAAGCAGCCATTTTCTCCAGGGAAACTGATCTCTGTAATCTGAAGACCACTTGTAATTCGAGGATATCTCCAGGTCCCCCCTGGAGGTTGGCAACCCTACAATAAGTCCATTATAATCAGTAACGTTTCAGAGGGTCTGCAGTAGAACAGCACCTCAGAGACCAACAAGATTTTCAAGATGTGAGTTTTTCGGAGTCAAGGCTCATAACCCCAATGAAGTGCTACAGGACTCAGATCTAGCTGTAT
>NW_015200069.1:0-1514 GCF_001447785.1 Gekko japonicus | reverse complement strand
AGGTTCCGCAACGCAACGTGCCACACTTGTGGAAAGCAGGGACACCTTGCACACGTCTGCCACTCCAAAGGAAGCAAGCGCCAGCAAGCTCCATTGCAGCCACGCCGTCCCCCGTCCGTCTGCCGCCACGCACGGGACATCCGCAGATACAGCAGAACTCTACCTCCTCACCGACCAGCTGTCCCAACAGGTACTGCGCCTCCCGAATTCCACGGGCGCCACAAAAATCCAGCTGACCGTCCAGATAGAGGGGGGCCCCTGCCAAATGGAGGTGGACTCGGGGTCAGCGGCATCCATAATTTCTGTGGAAACGCTACGCCGGCTGTGCCCTGGGGGGGGGGCGATTACGCCCATCACACCTTAGCCTGGTGGACTTTCAACGAAACCCGGTTCCCATCCGGGGGGTGGGAACCTTCAGGGTGAAGTTCAGAGGGTTTGCGGGACTATTGGACCTGGTGGTGGTCGAGGGGAACCTGGTCAGCCTGCTGGGCAGGGCCTGGTTCGAGCCGTTGGGCATCACGGTCGGGGTCAGAGGAGTTAACAGCTGTGCCCCGCGAGACTTTGATGAGATTTGCAGGGAATTCCCGGCTGTGTTCGATGGGGCCCTGGGTTGCTACAAGGGACCCCCAGTTTCCCTGCAGCTGGACCCCTCTGTTGCCCCCATCCACATGCGTTACCGCACGGCTCCCATCTCCATTCGGCCAAAAATTGACGCGGAGCTAGACAAGTTGGTGGTGCAGGGGGTCTTGGAGCCTGTCCCGCACTCAATTTGGGAAACCCCAATCGTAACCCCCCTTAAGCCTAATGGGGAGATCCGCATCTGCGCGGATTACAAATGCACAATAAACAAGGTGCTGCACGACCACTCCTACCCAGTCCCGGTCGTGAGTCACGTCCTGGCCACTCTGGCGGGTGCCTCCATCTTTGGGAAATTGGACCTGGCACAGGCCTACCAGCAACTGCCGGTCGACGAGGCCACCGCCACAGCGCAGACGATAGTCACCCACAGGGGAGCGTTTCGGGTGAAGCGGCTACAGTTTGGGGTGAGCGTGGCGCCAGGGATTTTTCAACAATTAATGGACTCTTTATTAAAAGGGATCCCTGGAGTGACGCCGTTCTTCGACGACGTCCTCATCGCCGCTGCGTCCCCCGACGACTTTGCCTCCCGTCTCCGCGCTGTCCTGCAGCGTTTCAACTCGGCCGGCCTCAAGGTGAAGCGCGAAAAATGCCTCCTCGGTGTGCCGGAGGTGGACTTCTTGGGGTTCCGGGTCAACGCGATGGGCCTGCACCCCGCGAAAGACAAAGTCAAGGCCATCGTGGAAGCCCCCGCCTCCACGTGCAAAGCCGAGCTGCAGGCGTTCCTGGCGCTCATCAATTTCTACCATGCCTTTTTGCCCCACAAGGCGGCGGTGGCTGAGCCTCTACACCGGCTGTTGGACAAGTCAACCAAGTGGACCTGGGGGCCCATGGAAGCGGCTGCATTCCGGGGAATAAAAGCGCTCCTGATTTCCAAT
>NW_015200068.1:0-1518 GCF_001447785.1 Gekko japonicus | reverse complement strand
CTTCCAGCTCTATGATTCTATGATTCCTCAAGAGGAGAGAGGAATTCAAACTTACCCATCTGAACCATGACAAGAAACAAAGAGATTTCTAAAGCACGTAGCAATTCCAGTTATGTTACGTGAACACATGAAGCTGCCTTATACAGAATCTGACCTTTGGTCCATCCAGGTCAGTATTGTCTACTCAGACTGGCCGTGGCTCTCTGAGGACCTGGTCCTTTTAGCTGGAGATGCTGGCGATTGAACCTGGGATCTTCTGCGTGCCAAGCAAGTGTTCTACCACTAATCCATGGCCCAGCCCCAAACTCATGAATCTTATACTGAATCAGACCCTCAGTCCATCAAGGTCAATATGGAAGGGAGCGGTGGCGCAGGCAGTCAAACGCCTGCTGTAAAAACAGCGAACAGCCATTACGGCTGTTCGAGACCCACCGTGGCCCGAGTGAGCTCCCGGCCCTAGTCCCAGCTCCCGTCCACCCAGCGGTTCGAAAGCATGTAAAAAACGCAAGTAGATAAAATGGGTACCTGCCTCTAGGTGGCAGGGGGCACCCCTCCTCCTTACAAGGATGTGCAGCAGGAGCGGCGGCGGCGACAGTGGAATGACCCTGGCGATCCAGCGAGCGTGCGGAGGCTGGATGGAGACGAAATCGTGGTGTGCGGTGGCGTGGCGACGCGGCCCGGTAAAGCCAGTGGGACAGAGCCGGAGCTGCGCCTGGCACGTTGCCAAGCACCGGATGAAGCCCACTGGAAAGAGCCGCGGATTAAGACCTGTTCCGGGAGCCAGGAGGTGAAGCGCAGAAGAACCCGCCAGGAACTGAACAACAACTGAGCCAGGCTCTTCCATTGAGCCATGGCCTCTGAACCATGGGGGTCCCTGACAGTCATCCATGAGATCATCTTTAATGGAAGGGGGGAGGAATCTGAAAAGACATCCTGCCTGCCACATCAAATCTTCCATTGTGATGCACAGCCACAAGGGAAAATTGGGAATTCTGGGTCACACTTACAGTTCACATGGGGGAAACAGTGGGGCCAACTGCCTTGAAGTGGGCTCTGAATGAATGGCGGCTGATTCCATACAAGCAGTAGAATGAGGAAGTTGATCAGCAAGATAATAAATAGACTCTACCATTTCAGACTGTAGACGGGGAATCACATGTCTGAATGCTTCTCTACTTTAAAAAAAAAACTTGCTGTAAGTAAAGAGAAGAAAAATGTTCCCTGACATGCTAATTTCTACTTTCAGGAGAGTTTTTACGTGGAAGAACACTGAGAAATAGTCCTTTCAACCCGCCATCTGGATTGTTAGTCTTCAGTGGTGGTAGCTGGATTTCAATATACATTTTGGTTCGAAAGTTGTCAGATTTTGAAACAGTTACCCACACTCCTCTCAAAGAGATGGACAAGTACAACAGATGCTGATGTGTAGACCAGCGAGATCGTGGATGAGTGTTCCATGACTTGGTGGAAATGGGATTCTGTAGCACGTCAAGTATTCCCAGTAGTCATGTATGGCTG
>NW_015200067.1:0-1519 GCF_001447785.1 Gekko japonicus | reverse complement strand
ATCCAATCTCCTCCTCCTCCTCCTTAACATAAGAACGTTAGAGAAGTTAATGTTGGATCAGGTCAATGGCCCATCTAGTCCAACACTATCACACAAAATACTTCTTCTTCACATAAGAATATGAGAAGCTAATGTTGGATCAGGCCAATGGCCCATCTAGTCCAACACTCTGTCACACAAAATACTTCTTCTTCTTCACATAAGAACATAAGAACATGAGAAGCTAATGTTGGATCAGGCCAATGGCCCATCTAGTCCAACACTCTGTCACACAAAATACTTCTTCTTCTTCTTCTTCTCCATCAGTAAAATTGAGTGTGAACAACTAAACACAGTAAACTAGAAATACAAACGCAGGGCTGAGAAGTTTGTTGAACGACACAGATATACACTGGCAGTGGATACAATCTACTCAGTGTGAACCGAGAAGAGAGAGTTGGCTTTTACTTAAAACATAGCAATCATTTGAGAAATCAGACCAATACTTGAGCATTAGATGTTGTCATTTCTCTAGGAGACTGGATTGGCCTGAGGGTATCTCTAGATTTATCCAGATTGTACGTAACCTTACCCAGGATAAATAAATCCCATAACTTCAAGTGCCATTCTTGCTGCGATGGAATCGATGCAGACTTCCAATGAGATGCAATAAGACATTTAGCCGCGATTAACATGATCATAGTTTGTTCTCGTTTTTGCTTTGGAGATTTTGCGATTTCCCCGCAGATTGAGAAGAATTAATTCCAGGGATAGGGGAATCAAATGACCACTGATTATATGCATTTGGTTTTGAATCTGAGTCCAAAATATGCCTGTCTGTTTACAGGACCACCAGCCATGGTAAAAAGACCCTCGTTCCCCACATTGTCCCAGTCTCCCATTTTGTGCAAGGCTGGAAATGTGTATTAGGTGTAGGAATCAGCAACCTGAGAATATGAGATTCTTTTTTTGATAAAGGAAGTTCCTAGACAATGCTCCCTCTAAGCCGTGGAGTCTTGTGAGCAGAAATTCTGCTTTGTGAGCGACTGCCATTAAAGTTGTGAGTGAGCGATTTGGCTACTGCATAAATTAGTTGGCTCTGGAGCCATCCCTCCCTGAGCCGCCCTGCTTCCGGCCCTCATTCAGCCAGGAGGAGGCAGGAGAAGAGGGAGGGTAAGTTGCTTCCTCCCGCCTCTCCCCACCCCTGCCTGCCTGGGACCAGGGAGGGCCTTGGCGGGGCTTCCTTGCACTCCCGCCGGCCTTGCAGGTCCACCGCCGAGCCCCTGATGCCAGGGTGTGTGGCATATGCTAATGAGTTATGCTAATGAGTTCCCCTAGCTCTTTTTCTACGAAACGACCCCTGAGAGGGAGAGAAAGGAGTTTGTAAGCCACTCTGAGACTCCGAGTGAAGGGTGGGGTATAAATCCAATCTCTTCCTCTTCTTCTTAAATTCAGTCACACGGAACGTTCAGTCAGGATCCAAAACAGCGTCAGAAGGAAAGAGTTTCTAGTATCAGTGTTAAGTCGCTCACTTAACAAA
>NW_015200066.1:0-1517 GCF_001447785.1 Gekko japonicus | reverse complement strand
TGGGCGGGGATCCTACCATGCACCCGACGTTGCGCTGCCTAACTGACAGATAGACCGGGAGTTTCCAAGGCTGCAACCACAAGCATAAGAGGCCCAAATCAGCCTTCGGAGGGTCAAAGGATGTGGTAGGTGCCAGCAAAAACGTCTACAATGGGAAACCGCCCTGATGCAGGTAGGGGTGGGCGCCTCCGCGGTAGCTTGTGGAGGCCTGAAAGGCCTAACAAGACCTGGGTAGGGAGGGTAGGGGGGCGGCTGCCGGGGAATCACCACCCCAACAACCCTGGATGTCAAAAAGGGTGGGCACCACTGGGATCCCAGCCACCTGACGAGCCTCGCTGCCCCTTGCCAATACGTCTCCCAACCCGAGGGAAAGGCCCTGCTGTCCCCGCCGCCGCCCCAGGCCAATCTCAGGGGTGAGAAAAGGACGGAAAACGGCTGGAAAATGGGGCTTTGAGGGTAGCAACGAAGGCACCTGGCAAGACCACCCCCCTGGACCCTCCCAACCGAGTCCCCCAAAACCTGATAGCTCGGTCCTCCGCCATGTGGGTGCCTCTGCCGCACAGCCCACACAGCTCCCGTCCACCTTGGAGCTCGCGCTGGGCTGATCTGAGCACGGAGGGCGGCTGCCACCAGACCTGGCTGGCCAGCTCGCCCTTGATTGGCCCGCGCTCCCACGCTGAGCCAGAATTGGCTTGCTCTACTCACCTGGTTCATTCAAGAAGAGGGGGAGGGCAGGCAAACGTCCGCGCCTGCTCCAGGGGCAGTCACGGCTCTTGTGCAGGGACTGTCCTCTTTGTCCAATCCAGAGAGCCAAAAGGCATTGTTGACACCTGATGCCATATATTACACTGGAGGACAAGCAAGTAGGTGAACCTAGGATGGTATAGAGCTGATGTTGGCAGGTCCACCTGACGCTGTGAGGTCCTGTAGTACTGTTGACCAAGTAAATATGGGAACAAAGTTGGAATCTAGGTGTTTAGTTTAGAATCTAGGGTTTGGTTCCTGGACTTGTGAGTTGGGGTGGTCTGTTGTTGGAGGGAGGGGGGGGAACTATCTGTAAGCAAGGAAAGCCAGCTGCCCAAGGACTGTGAACCTGTTGTTTTCGGTTGCTATTTTACTTCCTTACTTTGATCTGTTTTTAATATACCTTTCTCCCCAGTGCGGTCCCCGAAGCAACTTACATGACTCTTCTCTCTTCAGTTTTATTTTCAAAACTATTCTGTGAGGTAGGTTCGTCTGAGAGTGTGTGACTGGCTCAAGGTAACCTAGCAAGCGTTCATGGCAGAGTGGGGATTCGAACCCGCGTCTCCCAATCTAACCACAGCACCACGCTGGCTCTCTTCTTGACTTGTAGTAGGCTGTTCTTCTTATTTTATTTATGTATTTTATTTGGTAGATTTTTACCCTGCCCTCCCAGTAAAGCTGGCTCAGGGTGGCTTATACAACAATATATAACAATACAATATAAATATAATATCTCTCCTTATGTATAATTGTGTTTTGGAGTGGCACTTTGC
>NW_015200065.1:0-1499 GCF_001447785.1 Gekko japonicus | reverse complement strand
GCCTTGAAACCAGACTGCCATGGAGTCACTTGGGAAGACCACAGCCTTCTCCTATGAAAAAAAAGGGGGGGAATAAATTCACCATTACACTGATATTTCCACACACACACACACTCCTTCCACAACAACTTACTCCTGAGAGTTCCAAAGTTATGCACAGTGCACAACAAAGAGAGAGGCCCTGGCTCAGAGGCAAAGTATCTGTTTTGTGCGCAAAAGGCCCGGAACTGTGGTTTCCGACCTGGGGACCACCGGGAAGTATTGTAAGAACCCATGGATCTATAGGCATACTAAGCATTGCCCTTTTTAATCTTTCTGTCACTACCCTGTTTCCCCGAAAGTAAGACCTACCCCAAAAATAATCCCTAGCAGGATTTCTATGCATTTGTGGTATAAGCCCTAGTGTGTCTTCTTGAGAAAAAATAAATATAAGACAGTGTCTTATTTTTGGGGAAACACGGTATGTGTTTTCTCAGTCCACAGATACTAACAGGCACAACTGCTCCTGGGGGAGATCATTCCACATTTATTTATTTATTTATTTCTATGCTAAAAAGAGGTATTGGTGCTCAAAAGGATAGGGAACCCGGCAGTCTAAAGTTCAGTCCCCGGCAACCTCTGTTTTTAAAAAGAGCAAGAGCCTGTTCGCGGGGAGGGTGGGGTATGAAAATAATAATAATAACAATAATAATAATGTTCAGACCAACCAGATAGCTTTTTAAAACTGCAGAAGCTGGGGACTGAACCTGGGAACTTCCTGCACGGAACGCAGCTGCCCCGCCAAGTAGCGAATGGTTCTCTGTAACAGTATAGGTATAGCATAGCTTCTGAGCGTCCAGGCTCCCTTTGCTAGTGCGTTTAAAAAGGCCGCGATGTGAAAGACCTGCACCCTGCATAACCACTGCCAGTCCGAGCTGGTAATCCCGGCTGCGCTAGACCGACAGCCTGTCTCAATATAGGGAAGCCCTATGCTATTACAGAGAGCCATTTGCTACATGGCAGGGCAGCTACATTCGATGCAGGAAGTTCCCAGGTTCGGTCCCCAGCCTCTGCCGTTCTAAAGGGACCAGGTGGGGGGTGTGGGTGGGGGGAAGCCTTCCACCTGCGTCCCCCCCAGTCAGCCGCTGCCAGCCACAGCCGGCGATACCGGCCCCTGGAGGGGAAAGACTCAGTCCCTGGCAGCGTCACGCAGTCCTTCCCCAAGTCCAAAGGGAAAAGAGGAATCGACTTTTTCCCACCGGGGAAGAACGACGGGGGTCAGCTGCTGCATAGATTACAGCTTGCTGTGGAGCCCTCCTTCCTGAGCTAAGACAAAAATGTGTGAGCCAGAGGCTAAAAAACTGTGAGCTGGCTCACAGTAACTCAGCTTAGAGGGAACCCTGGTCCCAGGCAGCGTCACGCAGTCCTTCCCCGAGTCCAAAGGGAAAAGAGGAATCGACTTTCCCACAGGGGAACAACGACGGGGGTCACTCTGCACTGCAGGCGAGCCGCGAACGGAG
>NW_015200064.1:0-1515 GCF_001447785.1 Gekko japonicus | reverse complement strand
TTGCAGTCCTAGGCCAGCACTCTAACCACCGTGCCATACTGGCTGTCCTTCTCTGCATTTCTTAATACCTGGTTCTCTTGCCCAACTTTGTTCTGTTTTTTTTCATCACTTCTTGTTCACCTTTCTCCCTGCTCCCTAAATCAGCCATTTTTAAGGTCCCAATTTTGATTTAATCACAAGAAGTCCCCTCTTTTCGAACTCACCATTACAAACGTACGGTTTCCTTCTGGCTATCTCACTGGGCAAGCTAAACCACTCTGCTGTTCTACTTGGCAAGTCCTTTGACAATGTTGGTGTGAGACGTAATTGTGGGACCTGCCTCTTTTTTGTGAAAATGAAAATAACTTTTTTACCCGTAGGTAGAGGTGGACTGGGAGCCAGCTCTGGCTCTACCCCCCACCCCACCCAGGAGGGCAAGAGGAAGAGGTGGCCTGCCTGCCTAGCAAACTACCTCTTTCTAAGCCCTGTGCAGGCCTCAGGTGTACTGGGTGTGCCTCTGGGCCTCAGGTGGGCCAGGAACACTTTCCTGGGCTGTAGGGTTGCCATCCCCCCAATGGAGGCGGGGTTTCCCCCACCTTTGCAGCCCTCAATTTGCTGCTGGCCGGTGGGGGGACCCCTGCCCCTGAGCAACCCCATCCACGCCGACGTGCCTGGTGCAGTGACATCACCCGGAGGTATTGTCATTGTGCAGGGCACATTGTGAGGGGGGACGCTCTAGCATTTGAGAAAAAACTCTGTGGTTACCATAGAGTACTAGAAGAAGGAGAGAAACCCCCCACCAGAACACGGTAAAGACCTGGCAACCCTACTGGGCTGTGGACTGCTTCCCCCAGGCCAGGCGGGTCAAGTGCCACTTCCCCCAGGCTGCACAGCCACTGTGCTGCCTCTGCTGGGCCGTGCAGGCCTTGGGTGGACTGGGCATCACCACTCCCACTCACGCCCTTTTCACCACTGGTGCACGTGAGAGGTCATCCGCCACCAGGAGGAGTCCCAGTGGCTATAATGGCCAATCCTCCCCTTCTTGCATGTTTAAACGCATATGTTTTACTTAATTTTTACAAGTTTCCTTTGTGTTAGTGCAGGATAATGAAAATGCAACCATGTAAATTAGGCTTTTGTGCATGTGTATGGTGTGTGTATATAAAGCTAAAAGATACACACATCCTTCTCCGATTCAGTGATGGTTAGCACATGTGGTGTGTTCCATTTTTAGATGGCTGTAAAACTTTTCTTCCATATTCTAATTTGGAGCTGGTATGGTGGAGACTAATAGAGTGAGCTATGATCCGGGAAGTCCCCAGTTCAAATTTTGCCTCTTCCACAGATCTATTAGGTAGCCTTAGGGAACTCACTCTGTCTCACCTTCATTGCTCCCCCCAAATCTGCAATATGGGGATGATAATACTGGCCTTCCTTACCAGTCTGCTGTAAGGGGGCAGATCCAGACAACTTTTTTGTTGTTGTTCAGAATCACACTGTTTTCTTCCTTACTACAGCCTCTGTTCTGTATGGGTT
>NW_015200063.1:0-1522 GCF_001447785.1 Gekko japonicus | reverse complement strand
TTCATAATATATAAAACACAATTTGTCACGTTAATACAATTCATAATAAATAATACGATAGTATAATACAATGTTAAAATCAAACACTGTCACAGTGCTAGCAATTACAATATTTACATTTACACTATTGGTCCGCTTCACTTGTAAGGGGGAGGGGGGGAACTGGACATGCAATAGTTGCAGGGACCTGTGGCTCAGGGTCACCACCACTGATCTCGGTTGTTATGAGTTGTTACTGCTAATGCTACTGATTATTGTAGTTGCAGTGGTGATGGTAGTGATGGTGGTGGCGGCTCCAAAAGCCTGGTGGAAGAGCTCCATTTTGCAGGCCCTGCAGAATTGTAAAAGGTTCCGCAGGGCCCTTATCTCCTCTGGGAGCTCATTCCACCAGAATGGAGCTGCCACCGAAAAGGCTCTGGCCCTAGAAGTTGCCAACCTGGCCTCCTTGATACTTGGGAGGGTCAGTCAGTTCTGGGTCCCTGAATGTAGTGCTTTCTGGGGCATATATGGGGAAAAGCGGTCCCTCAGGTATGTCGGACCCTGGCCATAAAGTGCTTTAAAGGTAAGAACCAGCACCTTGAAGCGAAGCCAGTATACTATAGGTAGCCATTGCAACACCTTTAGCACAGGCTGGATGTGCTCCCGAATTGAGAGTCTCATCACCAGCTTGGCCACGGCATTTTGCACCAGCTGCAGCTTCCTGATTTGCAACAAGGGCAGCCCCATGTAGAGGGCATTACAGTAATCCAGTCTCGAGGTGACCATTGCATGGGTCACTGTTGCCAGGTCGCTGTGTTCAAGGAAGGGTGCCAACTGCCTATCAGCCGAAGATGGTAAAAGGCCGACTTGGCAGTGGCTGCTACCTGGGCCTCCATGGTTAAGAAGGAATCCAGGAGCACCCCCAGACTCCTAACCTCTGGCACTGGCACCAATGGCGCACCATTGAAGGTCGGGAGCAGGATCCCTCTCCCCGGACTGCTGCAGCTCAGGCACAGGACCTCCATCTTCATCGGATTCAATTTCATCCAGCTCAGACTAAGCCAGCCAGCCACAGCTTGTAACGCTTGGTCTAGAACTTCCAGTTCAGAGTCGGGCCGTCTGTCCAGCGACAGATAGAGCTGGGTGTCATCTGCATACTGATGACAACCCAGTCTGTACCTCCGAGCAATCTGGGCAAGAGGGCGCATGTAGATGTTGAAAAGCATAGGGGACAACAGCGCCCTTTGTGGCACTCCACATTCCAGTGGTTGCCTCCGGGACAGCTGGTTTCCCAGCGCCACTCTTTGTCCCTGACCATGGAGGAAGGAAACAAGCCACTGTAAGGCTGGTCCCTGAATTCCAGTGTCGGCGAGGTGGTGGATCAGTAACTGATGGTCGACCATTTCAAACACGGCTGACAGATCTAACAACAACAACACGGCTGATCCGCCTCAATTCAGATGCCTTCGGAGGTCATCTGTGAAGGCGATCAGTGCCATCTCCATCCCATGACTAGGGCGAAAGCCAGACTGGAAGGGATCTA
>NW_015200062.1:0-1521 GCF_001447785.1 Gekko japonicus | reverse complement strand
TGTGACATTGAAGATATGGTATTAGGGCACTGCAAATTGTGAAAAGTTAGATATTGTGTTAAAGAGAAGGAAAGCTACATCTAGATTTATAGAGAAGGGGGAAAATTAACTCTGATGAAGAGTCAAATGTTATTTTTGTTGATTTATGCCTATCTGGAAAAATGAAATTATGTTTTTTTTTGTTCTGTTGTAATATAGATGTATGAAGTAATTGGTCGGTTATTTGTTCACTATGATCTCTTTACCTCTTAATTTGACTGTATTTAAGCAAAAACTTCAGAGGTATGTGTTTTATAAATGGCTGGAATAAATAATGACTAAAAGGCAAAAAACAGGGTTGAGTAATAACTGAAATACTTTGGATAGATAAGATAGATATTTTGATGTACAGATAGAAAATAATTTGGTCCTGAAGGATGTGAAAACATAGTTTATAGAGGGAAATAATTTGATTATAAAGTATAACTAAAAGTTATGGTGATGGTAGGAACGGCTGTGTAGTTATGTTTGATGTTAAGCTGTATGTAAGCTGTAGTAAATACATATTATACCAAAGGATAATATTGATTTATAGGAGGTGGAAGGGATTCGAAACGTTGATTTCTGGTTATGGTGATGGTAGGAAGTTATGGTGATGGTAGGAACGGCTGTGTAGTTATGTTTGATGTTAAGCTGTATGTAAGTTGTAGTAAATACATATTATACAAAAGGATAATATTGATTAATAGGAGGTGGAAGGGATTCGAAACGTTGATTTCTGGTTGATGTAAGTCTATTTGGAAAAAATAAGTATACAATCGTAGTTACAATAAGATATTGACAAAGGAAGTTGAAAATATATGGATAGGAAACTTGCAGAGTAATGAAAGGGGATAAATAGTGGTTAATGATTATTTGAGAAGTTGTGAGAACATTATCTAGAAAGAAAAATGTCTGTTTTGAATTGTAAAGGTTAATTTGAGTATATTAAGTTAAATCTTAAAAGATGGTTCTCATGAATATGCGTGCTCAGTTGTAATATTGTCAAGAACTAGTCGTTTCAGGAGAATCGCTAACTAACTTAAACACAAATTTCAGAGAACAGTGGCATCTCATTTTACAATTATTTTTCTCTCCTTCATTTAAAGCAAATTAATAATTAAATTTCCCTCAGTAGTTTTAGCACAGTCAGTTTCTCTTCCTATGCTGTAATCTTCTTTCTTCTTGAACACTTTCCCCGTGGCCTTATCTTGCTGAAACTGGAAATGGTCATCTCAAAACAAAGTCCCTTTTTCTTTTTCAAGGACTGTTATCCGCTTGAATTCTTGCCTTCAATCTTAGAGATCATTCCATTTGTTGGCTTTTGGAAGCCAAACTTGCAGAGTCTATCCACCCTTTGGCCCGTCAGACTTATTTCGGATATGTCCATGGCATACCCCTTCGCTTTCTACTTAGTACACTTCTTGTTCAGGAATGCTACGCTCTAAACATCGCCCACCAAAAAAAATAAAATAAAAACAAGTCAGCAAGCTTTCTCTGACG
>NW_015200061.1:0-1690 GCF_001447785.1 Gekko japonicus | reverse complement strand
GCGCAGCTGACGATGGCGCTTTCCTCTCACACAGGGATCCCCAACATGGAGGCCATGGGCACTACGGCATCCACTGACACCTTTCCTCATACCTACCAAGTAGGATTGGCCGGTCCCCTCCTCACTCCAGCAGGGGGATTTGGGGAGGCATCCCAGGGGTAGGCGGGGATGCCACCAAGCCCTGCCTCCAAGACCCACCCCCGAGAGTGACCACCCACCTAGCCACCCCTCTCCCTCCCCTCCTGCCCGATTGAAAGGGCTTTAGCTGGTCAGTAGGGTCCATGTGGCCTGCCGACCAGCTGGATGCTCCTTAAATCCAGCATGGGGAGGGAGGGGGAGGTTGCAGGCACAGGCTCCTCTCATAAAAAGACCCTTGAAAGGGTTCTTTTGCGAGTAAGGTGGGGGCTATGGCATGGGGGTGGGGGAAATCAGCTCAGCGGTGGCAGATTGAAGCCCCCAGAAGCAGGGGAACCCCTGCCTGGACCTGGGGGCTGGAAACTCTACTACGCCTGCGGTCACACGGAGCATTAGCCACGCTACAGAGAAGGAAGATAGGCGGATTTTCCGGGCACGATCACAGGACCACATCTGGGAAGCGTAGAGCTCCCATGGCTCACCCGAGCCTTCCCGCCGAAGATGCAGGGTAAAAAACTAGTACCTTTTTATTTTGTGACGTCAGTGCCCCCCGACTTATTTAAAGGCCCCCCGAATTACAAAATCCTGGCTATGGTCCTGGGCTCAGGTCTACCAAACCTGAAAAATATCGGTGTATACCGATATTCCCAAATCTCAATATCATACCAAAGAACCGGTACTGCCAATTTTATTCATCTCCCCATACCTTCCCTTCGAAGGTCACTTCGCGGCTGCAGTATACGCCAGGAATAGAATGGAAGAAGAGGGGTTTAAGGCTTCCTCTCAGGGATGATGATGATGATGATGATGATGATGATGATGATGAGATTGGATTTATACCCTGCCCTTCACTACCCAGAGGTGTCTCAGAGCGGCTTACAAACTCCTTTCCCTCCCCCTCCCCCTCCCCACAACAGACAACCCTGTGAGGTAAAAGAAGAAGAAGAAGAGATTGGATTTATACTCCGCCCTTCACTTGGAGTCTCAGAGCGGCTTACAAACTCCTTTCCCTTCCCCTCCCCACAACAGACACCCTGTGAGGTAGGTGGGGCTGAGAGAGCTCTGACAGAAACTGCTCTTTTCCAAGAACAGCTGTGCCAGAGCTTGTGACTGACCCAAGGTCGCATCAGCAGGTGCAAATGGAGGAGTGGGGAATCAAACCCGGTTCTCCCAGATTAGAGTCCACACACTTAACCACTACACCAAACTGGCGCTCAGATGATTGGACTGGTGACCAGCTGGGCTGATCGGCTTCCCTGGGAGGAAGCCTTTAAACCTCTCTGCCCTGCTTCCCCCCACTTTGAAAGGGGGGGAATCAAAGCAGAGAGGGTTTAAAGGCCTCCTGCCCCCCTTCCCTTCACTTCCCTAGCCAGCCCACCATGGCATATTGGCTGGGGAAGGGAAGCAAGGTTGGGGAGGCATCTTTAAATGCCCCCCTTCCCTTTCCAGCTGGCCTGTCATTGTGAGTTGGCTGTGGGAGGGAAGCAAGATTAGAGAAAGAAGAAGAAGGTCTGAAGGAGGTCTGATGGAGGAGAAGAGGAGGAGGAGGAGGAGG
>NW_015200060.1:0-1562 GCF_001447785.1 Gekko japonicus | reverse complement strand
TGCTTCATTAACAGAACAAGCACACAAAAAACCCCGAATTGTTTATATAAATTTCACAAGTCCTTGAATTGAAGTCCAAACATCTATATATTGTGGCTTGTAGAATAAGAAATAAGATCTGTCCCAAATGAAAGCTATGCAGTTCGGGATAGTTAGCATTTTGGACCTGTTCTTTCATCAGATAAATAAGGTAAGTCTTCTGCAAGAAACCATGTGTGGGGAGCGGTGGCGCAGGGGATTTTTCCCCTGCTTAACTATGCTGGTGTGAGTAACCAAGCCTTGTCCTAGCTCATCATCTACCCAGAGATTCGAAAGCTTCGGCAAGTAGATAAATCGGGGAAGGTGTTAGCTGCCGAGTGTGACTTCTGAGCGCAGCAAGATCGAAAGATGAAAGAGCTGTTTTGGCTTCCCTGCAGTGGAGCGAGCCGGCCAGGCGGTGGCAGTGTGGCAGCACAACATCAAGAAGCCCCGAGATCATCAGCTAGCTGACAAGAATACATGCTGTCGGAACACGACTGATCCAGCCCACAGATGAAGCCCCGGCTAGCTGCAATGTGTGTGTAATTAAAAATGCTGTATGTTGTCTTCCCTATCCCCCACGAATATTGTTAGTCCAATTGTCAAAGAGTAACTGTAAATTGCTCTGAGCCCACAGGTGTGTGGGAAAGAGCGATCAATAAATCGGAAGTATCATCATCATCATCATCATCATCATCATCATTATGAACAACAGTGAGAAATCATTCTACCTTACAACCAAAAATCACATCAAACACAGATCACACTCACCATTGACATAAAGTAAATACACATGTATTTATTAGCTTTCCCTTCTCCTCAGGAGCCCCCTTAGTTTCCCAGCAGTCACTGCTGAGGATTGGGGGACCCATCAGAATGGTAAACCTGTGCAACACACAGATGCAGCCCAAGAAGGGGGAATTGGAAGGAAGAATCCCCTTTCTTTCTCATGTGAACAGAGCAAGTTTGGCAAACCCATGCTTTGCTTGCATGAGATTCCCACTCAGGCCTTGCTGCCACTTCCTCCACTACAGCAGAGCGTATTAATCAGGTACCCAGACCCTCAGCACCGGCTTTTGGGGAATGCAGGTAGCTGCTGAGGGGAAGAGAGGAAGCTAATACAAAAGAACTCCATGAACCTGGTCCATTCACAGTTATTGGATCCAAACTCAATATTATGATTACAATATGGTGGGAATTGTGTTTCTAGAAATCTGTTAATATATACACGGGTTTTGTTTTTCCCCTTAAGATACAAGTTCTGGCACTCATTCTGAATCCTTAGACCCAAGCCTAATTTACTCTAATGGCATTTGTGTAAATATGATAGGGAAAGGAGGTTAATTATTTCCTTTGTTTTAATTGATACCTGGTTTTAAAATCCTATATACCTGGATTTAAAATCCTACACACACACAAAGTTCCCTAAAGTTTATGCAATTACTATAAGGTCTTTTAAATTTTTTATCATGACAAATGAAAGTTGAAACACAAATTGTACCCATTTAAAACATACAATTAAGTAAGAAAATTTCAGATCTCTC
>NW_015200059.1:0-1037 GCF_001447785.1 Gekko japonicus | reverse complement strand
AAGGGAGCTTTGACTCTTGAAAGCGTATATGTCATAAGTAGAAGAGAATGTGGTGGGAGGAGGAGAATACATATACCAAACAGATAACCAGGAGAGAGGTCATGGTAGATAACTCCCTGGAAATGTCAACTCAGTGTGCGAATGCAATAAAAATGGCAAACGCTTTGCTGGGGATTATTAGGAAGGGGAATCAGAAGACCAGTGGTTCATCCAGTCCAGCATCATCTTACACACTGTGGCAAACCGGATGCTCCTGAAAGGCCCACATGCAAGGATGCACCCATTGCTTCCCCACCCCAGCACTGACAGTCAGAGGGTTACTGCCTCTGAATATGGAGGTTCCATTTAGTCCTTGTGGCTAACAAACATCTGTGGACATTATCTTCATGAACTGAAGTTACTGTATGGTTATCTCCCCAGTAACCTAAGTATTTACATGCATGAAATGGGCCAAAAACCACCAGCTCAGAGATGTGGATGAGGAAAGTTTAACAGTCTTTGTGATGTATTCAATAGCTGCCAATGGAATACATAACTGTATGTGAACCACCTCATTGAAGTGCTATGTTAAGCTTTGTCCTGGGCTAAGATCCTAATCCCTCCAATCCTATTGGTAGCCCAGGAAGAACCAACCAATCACGTGCCATCAAGCTCCCTGAGCGGGAACGTCTGTGATTGGACTTTATGTATACAGTCTTATTGGTTGGTATTGTATAATAGGGCGTGGCTACATTAGCCGGGAGAGTTTAAAAGTGGAACAGCTTCAATGCAAAAGCTGTTCTGGCTATCTGAGTTGATCTGTGTTGGAGTTTGAGTTACGAGTTGCTGAATAAAGCTGATCTTTGCTGAATCACTCTCTAACTCGTTTGTTAAGTGGCAGGTTTAACAGTCTCTTTTATAGAAATTAAACAAAACTGTCATTATTCATGTAAGCTTTTGTAGATTTATTGCTATGGAAAGGCTAGCAGGCACTGTGTGACATTCCTGCCTGTCAAACAAACGACATATTATTGTTAAGTAGTGGGTTCAAGAGGCTA
>NW_015200058.1:0-1554 GCF_001447785.1 Gekko japonicus | reverse complement strand
CTATTCAATCCCTGCCTGTTAAATAAAATGGTTATTCCTGTATGAGTGTTATACCGTCTCAAGTGCCATTTGAATGGGAAAAACAAGAGGGATCCTGCTTACCCTATGAAGTTCCTGGGCTGGGCTAAAAGACAAATTAGATCTTCATGATGGGGTGGGGCAGACAGACTTTTAAAACCATAACTAAATCCATGCTACTTGGTGCTGCTCAGTCACAATTGGGAAAAAACTGCCTGATAGTGGGGAAGTGCCAGGGGTCCATCACAGTGGATAACATGCTTCTAAGTGTGCAACCCACCACCTTGCCCCTCATGACTCATAGTATCATGACAAGCAGAGCTGGTTGACTTGGTCTTGGAAGTAATACATGCCTCTCTGTGGGAGGGTGTAGTTCTGACTGCTTTGAAAGATGCAGTTGTGAGACTCGTCCTGAAAAAGGCATCCCTGGATCCAAATGACCTAAACAGCTACCACCCAGTGGCTAATATTCCATTTTTGTGCAAAGTGCTTGAGCATGTGGTGGCTATACAACTTCTGGTGGTTTGGGGGGAGATGGATTATCTAGACCCATTTCAATCTGGATTAAGGCCTGGAAATGACCTTGATTATCCTGATTGATGACCTTCACCAGGAAAAGTGACAGGGGGAATACAGTGTCTAACCATTCCTGGGTAAGGTAGCAGAGAGGGCAGTGGCAACACAGCTTCAGGCTTTCTTGGATAAGGCTAAAGTCCTGGACCCCTTCCAGTCCAGCTTTCACCCTGCCCATGGAATGGAGATGGTGTTGGTCGCCCTGGTGGATGATCTCCAGAGACATTTGGACTGAGGTGGATCAGTGCTGTTGATACTTCTTGGTCTGTCAGCAGTGTTCAATATGGTTGACCATGATGTGTTAACCCAGTACCTCACCAATGCGGAGATACAGGGGCTTGGCTTGCAGTGGCTGACCTCCTTTCTCCAAGGTTGGAGACAGAGGGTGTCGCTTGGGGGAGAGTTATCCCAACAACACCCACTGGAATGTGGTATGCCAAAGGGAGCAATCCCCTCCCCATGCTCTTTAATATCTACATGCGACCCCTCACCCAGATTATCTGGAGATATGGGCTGGGATTTCATCGGTATGCAGATGACACCCAGCTCTATCTACTGATGGACGGCCACCCAGACACAGCCCCAGGAAATCTGGACAGGGCATAACAGGCTGTGACTGGATGGTTATGACAGAGCCAGCTGAAGTTAAGCCCATCCAAGATGGAGGTCCTGCACCTGAGTCGCGAGGGATTGAGTCAGGGAATCAGGCTCTCAAGCTTTGATGGGGCTCCAGTGGTGCCAACATCGAGGGTGAAGAGTCTGGGGGGTGTTCTTGGATGCCTCCCTTTCAATGGAGGCCCAGGTCACTGCCACTGCCAGGTCTGCCTTTTTTCATCTGAGTCAGAACAAGCAGCTGGCCCCATATCTCACCCCACCCCCCGCGACCTGGCTACAGTGACCCATGCAATGGTCACTTCCAGATTGGGTTATTGTCACTCTTTCTATGTGGGGCTGCCCTTGACT
>NW_015200057.1:0-1580 GCF_001447785.1 Gekko japonicus | reverse complement strand
ACCAAGCGCGGAACAATGGCAGACCAGACAAGTACCGTCTCTGGCCACTTCTGCTTGATGAACTTCAAATCAAACTGTGCTTGTAATATGAGGGCTTTACCTTTAATCAAACCGAGGTCGTTGCCCCCTAAATGGATAACCAAAACATGCGGAAAGGGTCGCACCCTCCCTTCAAACAACAGTTGA
Source organism: Gekko japonicus (assembly GCF_001447785.1). Lineage (NCBI taxonomy): Eukaryota > Metazoa > Chordata > Lepidosauria > Squamata > Gekkonidae > Gekko > Gekko japonicus. Next base: position 1,394 of record NW_015200057.1, on the reverse strand, counting down.
AACAGGCCAGGCCACTGCAAGCCTCTGCAGCCACACCATTCAATTGTGGCCACCCTACCAAGACCCAACTGTGTGCCTATGGGTGTTCTCTTGGCACGGTGCGCTGCCCAAAAGACATAACTATGGCCGCAGATGAGGACTCGCTTTCTCTCCACCCAGCCAGCATAACCTGAAACGAGAAAACCAACAATAACCACAGTACAAGGCAGAATTACAAACCAGCCATTGGGCGCACATAGGATTTATAGGCAGCTGACCGCCACCGACCCAATCGTTGAATGACCCGCGCCGGGTATCCCATTGCTGCAGCCGTGGAGGCAGCACCGATCCTAAAAGAATGAGAACAAAAATGCACCCCCACTAAACCTAACCTACTCAAGGCCTGCGATGTGACCGCCCAGAACTGATGTTTCGTTAAGGGTGTCCCATCCTGGTGTTGAAACAAGACACCCTCTCCAAACCCGCGAAGAGCGATGAATGCCGCCAACGCGGACACTGGGCAGAGCTCCTTTTCTGCACATGACCCCAGGGAAATAACCGTACCCCGCCGATGCTGATCGTTCTTGGCACACCGCAAGGTGAGAAGGACCCTGGTCCCCTCGAAACGGACATCACTTGCTCTCAATGCCCTATCCGACCTGTCACCCTTAGACTGAGACACCAGCTCCCCAATGCGGAAGGTCCCAAAAAACGCCACCAGGGCCGCCGCATGAAAAAGGCAAGCCTCAAAATTAGAGGAACAAATCACACCCCAACTGGCCTGCAAACCCCTAAGAATCCTCGGGGAAATTGGCCGCCTAGTATCCGCATGTGCCACTGTCTCCCTAGACCAGCCTTCCAACGTTTTGCGAATAAGAAAATCCCCGGTACTGTCAGGGAGACCCCGGGCTCTACTGGCAGATGCCAGTGCCGACAGCATTCCTTTGATGGAACCCACAGCCAAACCCTTGTCTCGCATTGAGACACAAAAATGTAAAAGATGGTCTAACGGCACTGGCCAGATGTCTGGATACCCTACCTCACTCCGAAACTGCGTAAATTGGCGGACCGCACGGTCATACGCCTTCTTCGTGCTTGGAGCTATGGCCAAACCGATTGCCCGGCGGACCTCCGCCCTCCAAGCGACCAGAGCTCCAGTGGCATTCTTACCGGTTGCAGGTCGGCCTCTGGAGCTAGCCGACGAAATCTCTCCATCTGTTTGCGAGAGAGAGCGTCAGCGACCCCGTTGTCGACCCCCGGCACATGCTTGGCCAAGAATAGAATGTTATGCCGTAGGCAACAGAGCGTAAATGACCGAACTAATACCATAACTCGCGGAGATCTGAAAGTGAGGGAATTGATGATATGGACCACAGCCAAATTGTTGCACCAAAAATGTACGGTATGATTGGCCA
>NW_015200056.1:0-1324 GCF_001447785.1 Gekko japonicus | reverse complement strand
GAACCTTTACCTTTACCTTTAAGGTTGCCAGGCCTCCACCTGGCACCCCAGGGAACTTTGCTGGTAGGGTAAGGGGTGGAAGGGATGTCGTCCTATGCATTAGTATCACTTCCAAGTAAAAACCCAGATATGATGTCAACATGTCAAGCAACACTCTGGAATTCCCCCAAAACTCTGTGGTATTACCATGAAGGTTGCATAAAACATACTCCTGTTGATTCCCATTAATTCCCAGAGATAATAGAACATGATTCCGTAGCATCGCACTGTGACCTCTTTTCTGCTCTTCTGTAGTGATTGTGCAAAAATTCTTATGTTTTCTTCGGCAAGGGATTTGGGGCACTGGCCTTGAAGTTGTCTTAGTTCTTTAATAATAGGCACGAGGACAGGCTTGATTCAAGAAAGGAGGCCTCTGGCTTGTAAAATCTCGTTTCTCTCTTCTGTCCTTGGATGAACTTTGTTCCAGAAGGCAGCCAGCAAAAGGTAACAATCTGATCTGGAATATTCGTTTGTTGCTTCTATACGTGCTTAAGCTTCGTAAGTCCCGTTTACTTCAATGGCACGTTCCCATGCTACCCAAACTCTGGGAAATGGTTGATCAGCGGATGGAACAGCATCTACAAATGAACCCCAAAATGTGTCTGACTGAGGCTTAATGACATGACACATTGTCCCTGGGTTCACTCGGTAGACAAGCGGACACTAGGAATTTCTGGGTGTAACTTAAATTCGTATCCAGAGCGGCTTAGAGACCAACAAGAACCTTGATTCCTAGGAGGGCTCCAGTTTGCATTGGGAACTCAGAAGAAGTTTATGTGTCCCTCACCCCTGCAACATTTTCTTTACCTGGGGAGCTGCTACTTGGGGGCTACCTGAATACCAATGGGTTACATGTATGTTTCCACAACAGGTAGGCTTGCCGACCTCCTGATTGGCCCTGGAGATCTCCTGCTATTACAACTGATCTCCAGACAACTGAGATCAGCTCCTCTTGAGAAAATGAGACCTTTGGAAGGTGGACTCCATGTCATTGTACCTTGTTGAGATCACTCCCCTCCCCAAACTCCGCCCTTTCCAGGCTCCACCCCCAAAATCTCCAGGTATATCCTCATCCTACCAATGGGGCAAATAGCACCTTCTCAGGTTTGGAGAACAGCACAGGAGGGGGAAGGCTTAAGAGCCCACTCCTCATATGCCTGGGAATCAAGTTCCATGCCAGAAATCTCAGGACGTGTTTGTTTAACAGTCTCCAGGAAAGTAAAAACCCCATGGAGAAATCCAGGAATAATGTATTGTGGCCCTGGTCACATGGGCCGGAAAATGC
>NW_015200055.1:0-1577 GCF_001447785.1 Gekko japonicus | reverse complement strand
TCATAGGGAAAGTCTTCCAACCCTTTTATAATTTGAGTTCCCTTTTCTGCACTTTTCCCAAAGCTATAATATCCTTTTTAAGGTGTGGTGACCAGAACTGCACACAGTATTCCAAATGAATACTGATGATTTTGTCTTCAGACTGCTTGAACAAGAGGTCGAGAGAAGACCGAACAAACCCTCCAAGGGAAACAGGAGCATCCTAGATGCTGGAAGAAACTGCCTGGAGCCAAGAGGAAAGGCGGGCGATAAATATTTCAATAGAGAAAAAAATCCAAAAGATCTCCTTGAGAGTTTCACTTGGGGCTCTGCAACGTGGAGTCTCATGTATTAAAAATGTACTTCAGGGAAAGGTTAGAGCAAATGTGTTGACGTTGTGGATCAGGCAGCTTGTATTATATAAGCTGTGGAGTGACTTATAGCACTAATTTCATGGGATGTTTCACAGAGGCCAAGAAGCAAACCGTTCTGTGTAGGTGAACATCCCAGCTTAGAGCGGACCGAGGTGCCTCGGTTGTCTTTGCGTCCAAAAGCTGTATCTGGTTTGATGCCTTACTTTTTTATTTAATAAACTAACCTCTAGGTGTGCCTCGGTGATTGAGTCCTGTACATGGGATACCTGAAACCACTTTGCAAGTTTGACTCCCCCCCACCCCCCACCAATCCAGAGAGCCTGGCAGCATTGCTGTCTACCCAGTAAACTCCAAAGACCCAGTAACAGCACATGTTTTGGAATTCCACTAGTATCTTCTGGCTGTTGGCAGCAATTGATATTTTGTTGTATTGCTGTGTTGTTGTATAACGTTAAGATATTGTATGATTAGGTTGTATACCTTGTGAATATTTTGTATACTTAGATACTATAATCAAGTATAAAAGTAATTGTATTAGCATACATAACTAATGTTTAAGAGTGTATTATTGGACTGATATTGGCCCCAGTGTTGTTGTCTTTGGAGTTTGGATACTGGGAGGTCTGTCTTTTGGGTTTGTCTACCCAAGTAAAAGCATTTCACAGCGTCGCCCTAAGCAGAGTTCCCCCCTTTGGAGTCCATTGAAGTCAAGCAGGTCGCCTGAGCCGGCCGGCATCAAAGAAACCCGCGAAGGGGCCCTGGCACAATAGGGAAGACTGGCTTTAAATCAGACTTTAGCTTGACATTTACAGAGCATCTTTTGATGGAAACATTATCGGAGCCCGTTGCATAAGACCTGGGCTGACCTTGCTTTCCCTTCTGCGGGGACTTTAAAGCCTGCATGTAACCAAAGCCTTTGACGTGCGAGGCCCTATATGTGGCCCGATACGAGGGGCTCGTGGAATCAGCACCAGCCCATAATGTTAGATTGTCTTGTGCCTCTGTCGTGTTTTTTTTTAAATTCTGTAAGCCACTTTGAATCCTCCTGTGAGACCAAAAAGCATGAACGAACAAGTCGGTGGGTGTAACTCTGTTTAGATTGACACTGTCAGCTCACTCCTGTTAGCTGGGTAAGGTGGTAAGAGAGGGCAGGGGCAATACAACTTCAGGTGTTCTTGGGTGAGGCTAAGGCCCGGGACCCCTTCCAGTCTGGCTTTCGCCCTG
>NW_015200054.1:0-1695 GCF_001447785.1 Gekko japonicus | reverse complement strand
CACATTAGACACAGTTCATAGTCCATAGAAAGCTCCTTGCTGGCTAACACCAAGGGGCCGAGGAAGCAGTTGTGGCAGAAAGAAGGGGAATAACAAGCCAGAGCAAGAGGAAGTTAAGCAGAAGACATATCTGGCTGACAAGGGAAGGAAGCTCACAAGGCATCTGATCTGAAGGAATAAGGTTCATCATCATTGAAATAATGAGGAATTTCACATTACCTGGTTTCAAGCCGGTAATGATCCATTTTAAAGTGAACCGGTATGGCTGCCATTTCACACAGGGCTTTCCCCTACCGGAAAAGAGCCGGATCAGAAGCGGTTTGGGAACCATTCCTCTTCTGGAATATATCGTCTGTCTGAAATTCCTCGACTACTTGGAAGCGGTTGACAGGTAAAATGCTTCAGTCCCGTTTCCTAATCGGGACAGAAGCGTTTGTGTATGAAATGGCAAATAGTGTTTTACACAGCATGTCCCAGTATCATTAATGTGTGAAACGATAACTTGTGCACTGCACGGTGTCCTATTGATCTGGCTTTTCAAACATACATCAAACTGATCCATGACAGAGAAATTAACTAAAACAACTCCATGTTGTGTGCCTTAAAACTTTAAAGTGTTGTAAGTTCTAAATTCCTGAACTCTGCCTGAATTCTACTAATGTCATAAATGCTGGTAGCATCATAAGGAGATGTTACATTCAGAATGTACATCCCTGGCCCAGACCAAGATATATCAGGAAAGTCCAATCTTGTCAGATCTTGGAAGCTAAGCAGGGTCAACTCTGGCAGGTACTTGAATGGGAGATATCCTTAGAATACTAGCAGTCGGGAGGTGGGGGCAGGCTTTATTCAACCACCTCTCTGAATATCTTCCAGGCACCCAATAGGGGTCAGTCACCAGAGGTCACAATGACTTCCAACTGCACACACACTCTCACAAACAAACACATGCACATATGAAAAATACAAAAAAAGAGAGAAAACCACAAAAAGAATGTAACTGGCTGCTTCAAGTAGATCTAGTGCTGTACACAATAAGAAAAAAACAAGTGCCTTGTGATTTGCCAAGGAAAGCGTGCACTCCAATGAAAAAGACATAAGTGATCATTCACCCAGTGCACAGAGGATTGAAAGACTCACCAGCACATTTTCAAGAATATCCTTTATTAGAATAAATCAGAAGTAAGACACATATTCTGAGCATCATGCTGTTTAATGGTACATTCATGCAAACAACGAAGGAATTTTTATTGCAAGGAATGGCTTTTATTAGGTGGAAATGGGAAAGGAGGGCACCACAGAGCCCTGCAGGAGATTAGTGGTGGTGCAGAGCCAGAACCAGCTTGTGGAAGATGGCATGGGTGCCAAGGGGTGAAGTCCTTGCTGAAGTGGGATGCCAAAACAATGAAAGATTATAAGGACATCACCCAGAAGCTTGAAGTTCCCAGGATTCAAGTTACAGTGCACCTCTCTCATAAACTTCCAGCCCAGGGGTATACCCTCAACAAGTCGTTTAGTAGAAGTTCACATTCAGTGAGTATGTCCATGAAAGTCCAGAGCTCTTGGATTGATAGCTGGCGATCAATGGCTCTGATCTGCTGTTTTGGGAAAGTCTTGAGATTAGAAACAAGGAATCGTAAAGCCATAAGGCACAAGCACATCACCACTCTTTCACTCACACAGAAGTCCACAGTT
>NW_015200053.1:0-1580 GCF_001447785.1 Gekko japonicus | reverse complement strand
TGCAGCATCGGACTTTCCTTTCACCATAAAATTACATCCACAACTGAGCGTCCTTTCGGCTTTGGCCCAGCCGATTCACTTTTTCTGGGGTTACTTGTACTTGCCCTCTGCTCTTCCCCAGTAGCATATTGGACACCTTCCGACCTGAGGGGCTCATCTTCCGGCGTCATATCTTTTAGCCTTTTGATACTGTCCATGGAGTTTTCTTGGCAAATATACTGGAGTGGGTTGTCATTTCCTTCTCCAGTGGATCACACTTGGTCTGAGTTCTCTGCTGTGGCCTGTCCATCCTGGGTGGCCCTCCACGGCATAGCCCACAGCCTCATCGAACCACGCAAGCCCCCTCGCCACATCAAGGCAGTGATCCATGAGGGAGAACTGTATATATACTGACCTCAAACTCTTCTTCTTACAGTCTTATAGGTCTGGTGACTGGTCTGAAGGTAGATTTTGGAAACTCCATTTAAATTCACTAAGGGGTTAGGACTGGAGCGCACTGCAGGGGGGAAGGGAGGAGCCCTTTGGTGAGGAATAAAGCTTGAAAAAAAGTGGAAAGTCCACCCACTGTCTCCTGGTTTGGTCCTTTACACCCTGAGACACTATGTGTAGGGCGGGATACAAGTCGCAAAATAAATATAAATAAAATAAAAATTTTCACTTATCAAAGGCAGTCCCTTCCATTCTGCCAAACTTCTCTACTTAAAGTTTATTATCCCATTATTTGGGGTGGGGTGGGGGAGTCTGCACAACCAGTTTCTAGAAAGAAAATCTTCCTTGTTAATCATCTTGTCATCAAAAGACCTCTCTTAATTGTCCGTCTTACTCCCATCACTGCAAAAAAAAAAAGTGTGTGCAAGGCTGTTCGGTTCATTATAAAATAAGCTGTGAACTTTTGGCCATTCATCAACTTTATTATATTACAGCATTAATTGCACAGCAAAGATCTGCCACATCTGTCTTCTTATCAGCCAAACTGCTGAATTATCACCTCCACATAGCCTTTGCCACATCTCTGTGCACTTGAGTTCACATGATTAAGCTTTTCCCACTTAAGCAAAAAAATTTCTTGTCCACCACAGCTGAAACTATAACAAGCTGTAGTCTGGGGGTTCTTCAGGATAGTCAAACTTCTTCTGGACCAAGTTAACAATTTACACTTCCAATACTATGGCTATTTATTATCTTGTTTCCCCCTATTTGTATTTACAGTCTATGCAAGTGAGCAGAGTCTTTTTAGTTGGTGCCCAATTGTTATGGAATATCTCCCTGCAGTTGTTTGGCTTTTACTCTTCTTCCCTTCACAAAAAATGACAAAACACAGAACAATTATACTATAGTAATCATTAACCTTCTGGATTATCTCCCCAGACAGGAAAATTCAGTTGTGAATTATTGCTATACAGCATTGATTGCATGATGTCTAATGGTGTGTGGACACAGTTTATAAATCCTTGTGGAAGGCCAAACATGACCTGAGGACTTTGTAGCATGTAGTTAGGCCCTGAACTATGATACAACAGATGTAAAAAAAGGAGGCAAACAAGACAGAGAGGAGAATAAGCTTGGGAAGAAGATGTACC
>NW_015200052.1:0-1832 GCF_001447785.1 Gekko japonicus | reverse complement strand
ATGTTAAATAAATAAATAAAATAAAAATATTCTGTTCCCAAATACAGGCTTGTAACACGTGGATAGGGCATGTAGTACTTCTTCAGCACTGGAGTGAAAGTCAAAGGATTATGGGATTTTAGTAAACAAAGCAGAAGCCTTTCACCCGTCAGACAGCTTTCTGTAGTCCTGCACAACAGCAATGCTTTTGTTCATTCCATAAACGAAATGCCTACGACTCAAGGTTTATGGCACAGTCCTTTAGAGTTTTGCAGAGTGAGGATTCGCTAATCCAATGGAAGTCTGATGCATTTTCAAAATGAGGACGCTGCAAAATGAACCTCACCTCAAGGGTTCAGGAAGCAATTTACACCTTGCAAACACCTAATGGAGGTATAATGACAGAGAAAAGCTTTGCCTGTTGGACCTCTGCCTGTCAAACAGATGTTAAGGCCTGAAAGCCCTGCTAGAAGAAAGCTTTGGGATCCTGCCATGCAAACAATGGAATTAACAGCCATAGCCTCTACTTTGTTACTAAGCAGGCAGCAGATATTGGCAGAGTTATTCACAGCCTTAGCAAAACAATCACCTAGCCAGGAGTGGTCCTAGTGATTCTGGGGCTTGGCCAAAGGGACCTCAAAATAACTGCCTCCCCCAACAGGCCCCACTCTGCTCCATCCAGGAGAAGCTAGCACCACCAAAAGTAACTGCCTCAGACCCAGACAGGGTAAACATGAATGGCCGCCAATTTATTTCATAGCTTAATGCAAGCAAGGAGACAACACAAGGCAGGATTCTTAACATCAACTTCCATAGTTTGCAAGGCAGGTTCTGTACTGTTAGGATCCTATTAGGGACAAGAATAATTTGGAGATCCCTTTGATTACTCCAGCCTAGTATGGCAACACTACATACATCTTCCCATGAGCCTTACACCTTTGTATTGAAGATTAGCAGTAAAGAAAGCCTTTGATAGCAATGGGAGACCCACCACAGTTAGCAGCAGATAGCGCTGTATATTGGTGACAAGCAGGGCTCTTTTTGTAGAAAAAGCCCAGCAGGAACTCATTAGCATGACAAGGAATTAATAGTATATGGGGAACCAGAATCCGCTAGCATCCTGATCTCATGGTCATTGACACTAGGGTAACACTGAGAATGTGGCCAGAAGGATCAGTATATGTATTGTCCTCAGTGGCTATTTCTGATACACTGTTAACTGCAGACTTACAGAATCTAGCAAAATGGTCTTTTTTATTGCACTTCTTGCATGTTACTGTCCTTGCAGGGCATCCAGTAAAATCTGCTTTGTGGCTAGGATTACTGCACCAATAGCAATGATAGGCACACTGTGGTTGCAAAGGAGATGTATTAGCTGGTGTTTTCTCTGAAGACCTGTTGTGTACATTTCTGTTCTGTACAGCCTCTGACCATCCACTAGCCCAGGGTTTATTGATTTGGGAGGACAATGATTTAGCACAGTGGACAGCAGTTTCTACCCTTCGAACAATTTCTATGGATTTTCCCAAAGTGGGGCCCTTTGTCATGTGAAGTTTTTTTCTTGGATTTTAGAATTACTTCTCTTCACGACCACTTGGTCCCTGATTATCTCATCTGTAAAATGAGCAGATTCATGAGCCACACGTAATTCACGCAGCGTTGTTATGCATTGATCAATGGGCCCATGTGGCAACTCTGAGTGTGAAAAGAACTTGTTCTGATACAATGTTTAACACTGGGTTAAAATCATCGTCTAGAGCATGAATGGCAGTGTCATATGGAGTAGACTCTTGTGGTAATTCAGTGACTGCAGGAAGATGCATGAAGATTTTCTGTCCTTCAGGACCCAGGCA
>NW_015200051.1:0-1573 GCF_001447785.1 Gekko japonicus | reverse complement strand
ATTCAAAGAAAAGCCCCTTCCTTCCCCCATACATACGTCCCACTCACACCACGCCTAACGTTGCCATCCGAACCAAGTGAAAGATATATGTCTTGGTTATCTGCAGTCCAAGCTAGTACAGAGAGCCTTTCAGGGACACCTTCCACTGGGAAATAGAAAGGAGGGGAAGGGGGTTGAATGGGAAAGTTATGCCTCCTAGAAGCGAAAGGTCTCAATCACGCACTCACTCACTCACTCCCCTCCCCTCCCCTTAGGAATTCCCTCCGCCCAACAGTTTTCGCGGGCTGCAGTGGCTCAGAGCTTAAGACGCTGAGCTGCAGACCAGAAGGACGGTAGTTCAGCAGTTCAAGACCTGAATGCCGCATGACAGAGTGAGCTCCCATCTCTGGCCCCAGCTCCTGCCAGCCTAGCAGTTTGAAAGCAAGAAATGGCAAGTAGATAAACAGGTCCCGCTTTGGTGGGAAGGTCACAGCATTATGTGTGCCTCGGCGCTTAGTCATGCCGGCCACACGGCCACGGAGAAGTCTTCGGACAGCTCTCGCTCTTCGGCTTGGAAACGGAGATGAGCACTGCCATCTAGAGTTGGATTTGACTGGCTTTCGAGCAAGGGAAACCTTTACCTTTACCTCTAACAGTTATGGCAACCAAAGCGAGCAAAGCATAGCATGGCTTGACAGGACATTTAGGAGAGCATGAGTTCTTTTCTCATAATAAAAATCTGAAAGCAATGTTTCATTTCATTAGGAAGCTTCGCTCCTAATAATGGGTTTAAATGGAGGGTGGGAAGGTATTTGGAAAAGCTTTTTGACAGCCAGAGTTGTGCCACAGTGGAATCAGCTGCCTTGGGAGGTGGTGAGCTCCCCCTCCCCGGCCGTCTCTAAGCAGCCGCTGGAGAAACCCTGGTCAGGGAGGCTCTAGGCTGAGATGTTTCTCCAATTCCCTTTTGAAGCCGTCCATGCTTGTAGCCGCCGCCACCTCCTGTGGCAGTGAATTCCATGTGTGAATCACTCTTTGGGTGAAGAAGGACTTCCTTTTATCCATTCTAACCTGCCTGCTCAGCAATTTCATGGAGTGCCCATGCACTTTGAGTGCCCATGAGTTCTTGCAGCTACCGGTGTGACCTTGGCCAGTTCTAAGTCGTTTCAGAGCTGTTCTCTCAAGAGCAGTCCTCGAAAGTGTGGGGTGTAATGCCATAGAGTGTGCCTTCCAAAGAAGCCATTTTCTTGAGGCAAACTGATCTCTTCCACTTGGAGATCAGTTGTAATCCCAGGAAATCTCCAGCTACCACCTGGAGATCAGACACTGTTCTTATTAATGACAATCAACTCCTCCCGGGGTGTCTGGAGATGTGTAGAAGCATTGAGTGAAAATAACCAATCCTGTCCCAAAAAGAAACTTAATTTTGGTTTCCAGAAAGGCCTGTAAAGAATGCTTGAAAGGGTATTGAGAACATATTAATATTATTATTGATTACATATTAATATTACATATTAATTAACAGCCATAGGGTATTGATTACATATTAATATTTTTGATATTTTTTGTTGTTGCTTTGACTTGATTCTACACCCGC
>NW_015200050.1:0-1570 GCF_001447785.1 Gekko japonicus | reverse complement strand
CCAGAAGGATAAATTCCTTCACACTGGAGCCATTTCTTTCACTCATCCAAGTGAGTAGGTTTACCTGTCAAAACATTAGTCATGAAAACCAGCTGCTTAGGAATGAGGTTCATTATGTTCTAAAATTATTTGTATTCCAAGAAAACAAGAAATTCTACCATAAACTAAGTGATTTAAGAATAAAAATATAACCCTAACATATATATTATTACATAATATTGCTATTTACGCTTCTATAGAACATAAGAATTGAGGAAGATAAAAAGATGAGTCCTTATTTTCAAGTCATTTTCCCCTGCTTTTCTATATCAATCATCCCCCATGAAATGTGCAGATTTCTCTACAGGATTTGTGTGTTAATAATTCAGTACTATACACTGGGGGTGAATCCTACCACCTTTTCTTCTCAGTGTTGCTTGACTCCCTTCTCCACTGCAGTTTCCATTTCATATGGATTTTGTCTACCTGAATCCCATTATTCCTGACAAAGTCTACAAAGTCTTAAAATTACACCTGAATTTAAATTACATCAGAATTCTAGAAAAGTGAAACAAAACATAAAGATTCCAAAGGAAGCTTTGGAAACATATCAATCTTTATGCAAACAAAAATCTAAGAACTTCTTTAATTATCCCTTTTAAGTTAATTTGATTTAACAGTGCCAAACCATCACTATACTCTTAGTAATTATACATAAACATAATAGCAATCTTACCGTTTCACAGTTGTGAATAAATGAATGAAAATGAAATTCGGGATTCTATTCCAAAATTTTTTTTTACAAAAAAAATTCTAGATAGGTAAAGGATGGTAAAAGGTATGTGGTATAACTATGTTTACAAAAAGCAGTACTTTTTCACAAATTGTATGAAATACATGGTTTCTCAATAAGCAACACTTTCTAATAAAAAGTGACCACTTCAATACAGAACACGGCTAATCCATTCTGTCAGTACTTCAGCATCTGAGACCACAAATTCCAAACTTCATACACTTTGGCAGTGAATCCTTTTCTTTGCAATCTCCCAGAAGACATCCATCCAGAGAGATTTATTATCTCTCAGTAAATATAGTGTTTGTTCCTTGTTTTATCATTAAACCACAAGAGGAGTTACTCTCTATTTATTGTAACAAAGATGTGGTGCCGGGGTGAGGTTTCAAGGAACATGCTTTTTACTCCCTTAGGAAGATGAGTATTCTTACTCAAAAACTCCCATACATTTACTTTAGTCCATTTCCCCTTTGGGGTGATCTGTACATGCCTGATGTACACGAGATAAGAAAGAAAGTATAGTTAAGTAAATACTAGTCATACTTCGGGGCATTTTAACATACAAATTGTGTCACTGGGAAGATTGATGAAAAGTAAAGTATAAATGAATATTTAAAAACCTGTTAGCATTGGCATGTCAAAGCTCATAAAGAGTTGGATTCATCCAGCTTTTCTGGTGGTAGAAAAGGGCATTTAAAAAGGACATGTTGGGGTCCATGTGACCTGCATTGACTAAAAGCCTAGCATAGAACTTTGGGCCGGATTGTCTTTATGGCAAGCATGACTACTGATTTTATA
>NW_015200049.1:0-1605 GCF_001447785.1 Gekko japonicus | reverse complement strand
CAGGGCAAATTAATAGGGAGCGGCTGTGCAATGCAAAACAGCGGAGCAGGAGGAGGAAGCCAAGCCGAAAGCCAAGTGGGAGCCGCCGAGTAGGGACCTGTGGAGGGAAACCGGCCTCCCCGCTGGCCTCCATGTTCAGTAGCCGGAGAGATCTCTGTCATCCAGTTCCCAAATGGAACGAGGAAGAAAGGAGACCGTGAAGGAGATCCACATTTCCCCCTCTCCCTTCCCCAGGGTCTGCCATCCATAACAGAGTGGATCAGCCAGTGTGGTCTAGTCGTTCGAATGTCAGCCTAGGATCTCAGAGAGCCAGGTTCGAATTCCCACTCTGCCACAAAACCATACCGTGTTTCCCCGAAAATAAGACACTGTCTTATATTTATTTTTTCTCAAGAAGACACACTAGGGCTTATACCACAAATGCATAGAAATCCTGCTAGGGCTTATTTTGGGGGTAGGTCTTATTTGGGGGGGAAACAGGGTAGAGTTGGAAGGGACCTCCAGGGCCATCTAGTCCAGCCCCCTGCACAAGGCAGGAAACTCACAAATACCTGCCCCCCCACACCCCCAGTGACCCCTATTCCATGCCCAGAAGATGACAATTTGCTCTTAAGAGCAAATATCTTCTCTCGTCTTATAGTTTGCATAAGGCGTCAGCAAGAAGCCAGTTATTTTCAGCACCAAGGCCCAGCAACCCCATGATAGACATAGGATGGGGTAACAGGATGTTGTAACCAACTGAGAGTCTGTCAACTGGGATCAATGAATAGATGGCCCATTTTGTTCAGAACAGTCCCGAGGACTGAACAAGTGCTAACTGTATGTCTGCTTGGTACAGATATTCCTTATTAGGAATAACAGGAACCAAGGACTTATGTCGTACCCTATCTTTGTGCATGCCTAAGAGTTGTTGAAGGGCTGCGGCGGCTCAGTGGTTAAGACGCTGAACTGCAGGCTGGAAGGTTGGTAGTTCAGCAGTTCGAGACCCGAGTGCCCCATGACGGAGTGAGCTCCCGTCTCTGGTCCCAGCGCCTGCCAACCTAGCAGTTCGAAAGCAAAAATTGCAAGTAGATCCATAGGTACTGCTTCGGTGGGAAGGTAACAGTGTTCTGTGTGCCTCGGTGTCTAGTGAAGCTGGCCACATGACCATGGAGACATCTTCAGACAGTGCTGGCTCTTCGGCTTGGAACGGAGATAAGCACCACATCCCTAGAGTCGGATTCGACTGGCTTTCGAGCAAGGGAAACCTTTACCTTTTAAGAGTTGTTGACAGCATTGTTCTTCACTGTGTAAGAAGTACCTGTTAAGGCAACTGCTTTGGGCTTCTGGGGTCTTTGGTACCTGGGGCCCCCTTTATTACAATAAAGTTCCGTCTACTCTTGGAGTCTCTGTGTTTTGTCCTTCATCGGGCACTGACACGCCAGGGCGACAGTGTCCTGAGCTGCTTACAGAAAAGGGCACGTTTAAAAATGGAACAAAAATGGAACACAAATCGGCACCATTTGCCTAATTCATGCCAGAACGGGGTTTCTCTTGGTGCAGAATTGCTCTTGGCAAGGAGCTCCTCCCCAGCCATGGCTCTCTCCTACCTGAGGAGCTATTTTG
>NW_015200048.1:0-1740 GCF_001447785.1 Gekko japonicus | reverse complement strand
TCTGACCCAGCAGGGCCCTTCTGAGGTTTCTAAATTGTTTTCATCCTGTTGTTTTCATCCTGGGGTCCTCAGTTGCTCAGCAGAAAGAGGGGCATGTAAATATTTTAAATTAAAGGTAAAGGTTCCCTTGCTTGAAATCCAGTCGAGTCCGACTCTAGGGTTGCGGTGCTCATCTCCGTTTCAAAGCCGAAGAGGCAGCGCTGTCCGAAGGCGTTTCCGTGGTCATGTGGCCGGCATGACTAAACACCAAGGCGCACGGAACGCTGTTCCCTTCCCACCGAAGTGGTCCCTATTTATCTACTTGCAATTTCTTGCTTTCGAACTGCTAGGTTGGCAGGAGCTGGAACTAGAGACGGGAGCTCACTCCGCCATGCGGCACACTCGGGTCTCGAACTGCTGAGCTACCGACCTCCCACAGCCTGCAGTTCAGCATCTTAACCACTTGAGCCACCGCAGCTCCTAATTACTCGGTAAATAAAACCCCATTCGCTGCGGCCGCTCAGCGAGAATTGGTTGCCATCCTGTCTTGTTGTGGGGGGGGGGAAGGGAGCTGCTTGTGGCGCCAAGGCCCCCAATGCCAGCGTCAAGGGCTTCTCACACGTCTGTGCAGATGACTTATCACAAGAAGACCTTGCCCCGATCTGCACTCTCTCCCACAGCATTAAATACATATTTTTTTCTTGTTTCTTTGGTTTCTGTTAACTTACAGAGATTTTACTTGGATGTGCAAAAGGGTGGGTGGGTTGTTGTTTTTTTTGAGCTCAGTAGCACAGTCCAGGTACAGTTGCCAGCCTCAAGGTGGGGCCTGGAGATCGCCTGGAATTACAATTGATCTCCGACGCCAGAGATCAGTTCCCCTGGAGAAAAGGGCTGCTTCGGAAGGTGGACTCTGTGGCTTTATACCCTGCTGAGGGCCCTCCCAGTTTGGTGAGAGCCAGTTTGGTGTCGTGGTTAGAAGCGCGGACTCTCATCTGGGAGAGCTGGGTTCGATTCCCCACTCCTCCCCATGCAGCTGCTGGTGTGACCTTGGGTCAGTCACAAGTTTCTAGAATGATAAGCCCGCTTCTCCTTGCATGAAGTTTTCCAAAAAGGGGGACAGCCTTCTTGTATGGATGCTTTTTGCCGGTCCTACAAAAGACTATTTAAAAGACAATAATTCATGAGTATAAAAATTATGCAGTATTACTAATATAACTTGGCTTCAAAGGTTTTCTTACCACATTATGCAGCTAACATTTGTGGACGGAGTACTCCTGTCATTCTCAAAGCTGCCTAGCTGGTTCTCTGGTCATTACATTCTTTCAACACCTGTTAACAATGCGTGCGAGTGTTCCCTAATTAAAGAGACAGTTACAAACCTTCACATTACACTTCTTAAAATATACATAATGCATTTCAGTCCAGAACAAATCTTTTCTTTGATAATTAAGGGGGACAGTCTCCCTTTGCAGAACACATTAGTTTGCTAAAAGGTTTTTGCAGTGTATATTTATTTGTTACTAGACCCATCTGGAGGCTGGCAAAGCCCCACCCCCAAATCTCCAGGAATCCCCCGACCCTGAGATGGCAGCCTTCCTTCGGAGGCTGGGGCTGTATGGCAGGATCCCCCACTGAGGTGCCTCCTCAGGCTCCAGCCCTCTAAACCTCCAGAATTCCCCCAAACCCGGCAAGCAACCCTGTGTGAACTTCTGCCACCCCATTCTGCAACTTTCCTAAAAAGGTAAAGGTCCCCTTGCTCGA
>NW_015200047.1:0-1708 GCF_001447785.1 Gekko japonicus | reverse complement strand
CTAGGAAAGTAGGTTTACACACACACCAAGAAAAACCTAAATAGTTCAGAAAATTGTGGGGTTTTCCTTCATAAAGCTTATAGTCTGCTAGAATCTCGTAAGGCACCATGGTCTCATTTGTACAATATGACTGATATATGTAGTAGGGAAAAGGGAGAGGGGAAAGTACACCCTACCTCTCCATCCACGCAGTATGCCAACCCCACTGACAATGGCAATAGAGGGGTTTTTTTGTGTATTGTCCTGTTGTCCAGTTTGGTTCATGAGGTCTCCTTAAACATAAGTGAAGTATCTCATTTAATCAAATGTTTAACTTCATGTGGCAAGCTGATATGCTCCATATCAGCTTATAGCATTGCAGCTGGAATCTGTGATGAGACCAGCATGTTATATGGTTATGTCACATCTACTAAGTGGTAGATACATTCTGTTCTACTTTGTTTTTGTGTGCTAACCAAGATGAGAACCTTCCATCTTGAACCACTCTTAGACACACATGAAGAAGCTCAAATTCATGGTTCATTAGAAGGGAAATTCCAGTGCAGTCAAGCAGTTTGAAAAGGTTAGAGTTGCAGATACTTGTGGCAGAGTTTTCCTCCTTTGTTTCCTTTGTGTAACTAGATTTTAGTCTTGAGCATTTTGGTTATTTCTCTGATGATAACTAGACACAACTTACTTGTCATTCAAACTTACTTGTCATTCAAAAAAGTCTAATTTTTTTCATATCACAAAATGATATAATTCCACTGATTTTGTTGTTGTTGTTCAGTCGCACAGTCGAGTCCGAATATTCGTGACCCCATGGACCAGATCACGCCAGGCCTTCCTGTCTTCCACCGTCCTCTGAAGTTGGCTCAATTTCATGTTCGTTGCATCTATGACACTGTCTAACCATCTCATCCTTTGCCGTCCCCGTCTTCTTTGACCTTCTGTCTTCTCCAGTGAGTTCTCCCTTCTCATTTGGTGGCCAAAGTATTTGAGCTTCAGTTTCATTATCTGGCCTTCCAGGGAACAGTCAGGGTTGATTTCTTTTAGGATTGACTTATTTGATCTTCTTGCAGCAAAATCTTAAACAAAAGATGAGCAACCCTTCTTGTGCTTTGCTTCTGCAGCTAGGAATATAGGGCATTAATGAAGGACAGGAGGAAACATGGCACATCGAATGTACTCTGTGGACCATGTGCTGCCTATATATTTACACACCTAGCCATAAGACTGAATGCAGGAATTCTAGGTGCAATTGCACACCTAGAATACTGTTTCTGATTTATTTTTTCTATCACTTTCAAAGAAACCCCAGCCACATGGAAGAAAGACAAGGTTAAAAATGGGTAAATCAAAGTGATGGGCTACCAGGAGGCTTTCCACATTAAGAGTGACTGAGACAGTGGACAAGGCATATATATATCATACAGATACAAAGTACTTGTAACAGGGCATTTTAAATATTAAAACAAAGATGTCTACAACATTTGCTGAGATGACATGTGAATTTCAACTATTATTTCTGTGGCATGAAAAAGACAGTATTAAAAGAAATCTCAAAGTGATGGATTAAATCGGAAGGAAATAAGGTTCAACATTAACCTGTGGAGTTAAATTTAAAGCACCACTAGCTGAACAAATGAAGATTACAATAGGTTTTGTTTAAAAACATTGATGAGGAAAACGAAAGTATATGGTGAATATATTGAATTCCAGTACATAT
>NW_015200046.1:0-1471 GCF_001447785.1 Gekko japonicus | reverse complement strand
TTTAATAATATATTTTGGTATTCCCATTCGATATATTTTTAGTTAAATAGGAACATGTAAAAATTTGGAGTTTTGTTTTGTTTTGTTGTTTTTTTAAAAAAACCAATATTTTACAACCCTTTTTTTCTTAACTCAAGACATGTAACCTAAGCTATTAGACTCTCACGTGAGAAGAGAAATGGTACATAGTGATATATAAGATCTCAAGAGGATTCTGACAAATTCTCACGATTATTGGCACAACTTTTCTATCCTGCTCCCAAATGGGAAATAGATTCTGTGGCAGTTGAAATGTGTATTATTAAACTTCTTAAGTGATCCAGAATGGTTCCCAGTAGGAAAGGGGGGGGGACCATTCTAAGTATAGCCAATAAGGCTACATTCTCAGGTCCAAGGTTTCTCTGTTTGAATTCCAGTCAATTCAGTCCTGTAATATTTAAACTCAGGGCCATATCATAACAGTTTTGTTAAAGTAAATCAAAATATATTTCACCTTTGGCTAAAAATGGGAGACAGATTGGCATTATGTCTTCTGAGTTAATGTTGGTTTTGCCAATATGTATTACATGCAGGGAGGATAATTTTCTGGAAATTCTACCCCATCCCAAAATCTCCAGGATTTTCTAAGTTCCCACAGTTTGAGAAGGCTGATTTTCTCCGCAGCCCACCCCACTCCATTCCGCTCCCTTTCCCCTTTAACTGACATTCAGTTGCTCTCAACATTTCATTGTTTTAGAGCTATTGTATTGATTATATTGCATATATTATATTATAATGATTATATAAACACCTCCTACCAGTGAGTGGTGCTGTTGCACATCTGAGTGTTTGGGCTGGTTCTATATTGTTGCTAGTTGTTCTCTGTTCTAGGAGGAGTTGGCTGTTTAATAGTCTTTATGATCTGTGCTTGGAGACTGAGCTGGAGACCACTTAAAACATTATTAAAGTTGGTTTCCTTGAATAAATGTGTTACAATATTTAATCCTCATCAGGCTGGGTTTAAGTGTGTCTTTTTTTTCCTTTTATTTAACTTACAAGGTTATATTTTTCTGTATACTACAGATGTCTCCTGAGTTATGTAAAAACTTCTATTTTGTCTGTTGATGGCCACATTCTGTGAATTTTTATCATTCCACAGAGGCTGTTCCGTGTACTATTAGGTGGAATTATAATGAGGCTCCACCCAGACTATCAGCACTGTCTCCTGCAGCCCAGCACTGGAGACATCCCACTGCCTTTGCTTCAGACCCCAAAGCTTAGGCTGTGCATATTCAATAGATTTGGTCTGTTTGAGAACGTATAGGAATGTACCGTTGCACAGTGATAATTTAATTGTCCAGTGAATAAATTGAGAGAGCTATGGCTACTGGGCAGTGCTGTGGCTCAGGGGTACAGCATCTGCTTTTCATGCAAAAGATCCTAGGTGCAATCTCTGGCGTCTTCAGTTAAAAGGACCAGGTATTAGGTGATG
>NW_015200045.1:0-1639 GCF_001447785.1 Gekko japonicus | reverse complement strand
GCCTTTGCCAACCATTATATACAGGTAGAGAAAGGGCGAGGGGGTTGTTTTCCAGGAAGAGCTAATTAGAGTCAAGATGCATAAATAACGGAGAGATAAATTTAGCTAAGATTCAATTAAGGGAGTTGGTAAAACCTGTGAATAGCAGCAAATTAGAATACAGATAACAAAAGAGTAGCAAACAGATGCAGGAACTGAATGACTTAGCATGTGTAGTGATATAAGAACTTGATGTCTCTGTTAAGCCCTGGGGGTTCCATTGTGCTGAGTACTGTAATAACTTGTAATTCCGCAATCTCCCCATTTTGGCAAGCCATAGGTCTGGCACAGCTGTTCTTGGAAAAGAGCAGTTTATGTCAGAGCTCTCTCAGCCCCACCTGCCTCACAGGGTGTCTGTTGTGGGGAGGGGGAGGGAGAGGAGTTTGTAAGCTGGGCAGTGAAGGGGAGGGTATAAATCTAATCTCCTCCTCCCCCCTCCCACTCTTCTTCTCCTCCTCCTCCTCCTCCTCCGTGTCTAAAATTCCTTTGCAATAAAACAGCTACTTTGAGGTCCCCCACTGAGCATCCTGGGAGGTTGAAATGTTCTTCTACAGGTTTCTGTGGCAATATGATAGCAAGGATGTAGGTATGGAACATAAAGCATCATTGATGAGGGAACAGTTCCTCTATGAGAATAATACTTCAGTTTGTGGAGGATGGGGTGGGGTAGATGGTTTCTACCAATTCCTCCCTTTAGCTGCAAATTCTCACTTTGCCTCAGATCTATTCTTAAGGGTCCAATGACCAACAGAAGGACAGTATCAGAGGTGACAGAGGGCTGCAGTGAGAAGGAAATATGGGGGAGTTGCCTTCCTCAAGCAAAACACTATTTGTACTGCTTTGGATCCAAAATTTAGATTTCAAGTTCCAGACCAGTGGTGGGCTTGTGGGACAGTACTGGACAATCCCCTGTCTTTCCAATCTGCCATCTTTGAATTATAATGACCTGCTTCATCAACAGTACAAAAGCAAGAGAGAGTCACACATGAACGCACATGAAGCTGCCTTATACTGAATCAGAGCATCAGTGCACTGAGGTCAGTACTGTCTACTCAGGTCTTGGTCACATGGAAGGTTTTGGCCCGGGAGAGGGACGGATCGGGGGGGCAGCAAACGGGTGCAATCTCACCACAACATCTGGGAAGCGGTGTGCACCCGTCCCCGATCCGTCCCTAAAGCCGGAAAACCAGCTGCAAAAAAGAACCTCCTACAGAGGTTGGGAGCAGTGGCGCAGGCAGTACAACGCCTGCAAAAGTAACATCAATAGTGAACAGCTCCCGGCCCCCAGTCCCAGCTCCCGCCAACCCAGCGGGCCGAAAGCAGTTAAAACAGCTATGCGAGTAGGCGAATGGGTACCTACCCTTAGAAGGGTAGGGGGCACCCGCCTCTGACGAGGAGCGTGGAGATGGCGCAAGCAACGGCGAAGTCCTCAGTGGCAATGGCAGCGATGGAGCATCTGGCGGCGGAGGAAATGGCGATGCGGCGGCTGCAGCACGAACGGAGCGATCCCTGGCGGTGAACGGACCATCATGCAACCAGCGGTGATGGAGGCGAGAGACTGAGGGGTGCCTGATGACGCGCGGCGCCGGGCGAGGCGGAG
>NW_015200044.1:0-1585 GCF_001447785.1 Gekko japonicus | reverse complement strand
GCCTTCTCCGCTTCCATGGGGTCTTCGTATTGTCTCCTCAGAGCCCACATGAATGCTTGAACTTCCCTTAGCTCGGGCCCGTGCAGGTTATGCAACCCCACATACCAGTCAGCTGCCCTCTCTCGCAGCAGCGAGCTGATGTAGTCCACACAGTGCTCATCCGATGGGAACAGGTGGCCCCAGTCGCGAAGGAACTTGCACACCTGCAGCAGGAAAAACACGAGCTTGTCAGGGTTGCCGTTGAAGGTGGAATCCAGTAGTTCCCTAAGGTGATCCAGTCCTGGGGCTGGAGGGTCAGCTGGGGGTCCCGGGGCTGGGCCCGGGGGTCCAACAGGAACACCAGGTCCCATGGGCATTGGCACCAATGGCGGCGCCAGCTGTCCCGACAGGGCTTGTTGCACTGTGGGAGCTTGTTGGGCTGGCGGGGCCACTGGGGCACCAGATTGCTGCAGTCTCAGCTCATGTTGGACCATGGTAGCGACTATCTGCGGGATATCCAGCATCATGTCATGCATCTCGCATCTTGTCTCATCTTGTTGGGCTTGCAGCTGGCATCTCATCCTTTCCAGCAGGTCCTCGCTCATGCCTCCGTGCTTCCCTGGGTCGTACCCACTCTCGTAGTAAAAAAGGTAGTTGTAGCAGCTGGCACCTCCCGGTCGGGGGGTCATGATCCATGACTCTTGGGTGTCCATTGGGAAATGAGCCCATGAATATGTGTCTCTCCAGGGTTTCTCATACCCAAGGCCCCCAACAGCACCGGTGGTAGCAGGGGCCTCCCCCGTGATGGTGGGGACCTGATGTAGTAGTTGGAACGCCCCCGCCTTCCTTGTCGCTTATGTTGAGGTATGGGGTCGGGAACTATGGTAGCTTTTGCACTTTTTCAGAGTCCCACAGCACTCAGGCTCAACAACATTCCTTAGAAGGATCAAGTTTGAGTTCAGTAGTAGCAGATCATCTGTACATACATCCTGTGCAAAAGCTAACCCACCAGGCAGGAGGGGAAAAGATATACTATGTTCAAAGCAAGGTCTTCTGACGAAGTTAGGCCAATCAGAGGTGCTAGCCTTACACGCACAAAGAAACGACTACAGGTTCCCAGGGAAGGAGAGAGCACGAAGCATCAAGGTCAGGAAACCAGATAAGGGCCAGCGAGCAAAGAAAAAGCTAACATTCCTGGACAATAAGATGTTCACCCATCAGACTCCCTTCCCCCCTCCCTCCCTATGGCAGCATAGCTGACAGGAAGCCTTGTACTTAGTCTTTCCTATTTGCAAAGGCCCCAAGACAAGCCCACAATCAGCTAGCTCCTGACCACTGTCAGCTTGGGGCATTTTATCCTTCTTCACCTGGCTTTTTCTAGTTCTTATTTCCTTGCTCCTACTCCTGATAGGGTTGTCATGTGCCCCTGGGCCACCAGTAGGGGAATGGGAGGTAGGGTTGCCAGATCTAGGTTGGGAAACTCCTGGAGATTTGGGGGTGGAGCCTGGGGAGTGGGGGTGAAGCCTGGGGAGGACAGGGACCTCAGTGAGGTACAATGCCATAGAGTTTACCCTCTGAAGCATCTATTTTCCCCAGGGGAATTGAT
>NW_015200043.1:0-1778 GCF_001447785.1 Gekko japonicus | reverse complement strand
CTGGACTTTTTCTGCAAAAAGAGCCCTGGCTGACACCCCTTACCGTGATTAAGTATCCTACAGGCTCTATCACCTGCCCATCACCGTGCTGTCCTATCCCGGGTGACTTCCGCACTTAAGCCTTCCCTTCCCGTATAACCAGTGCTGTGTTAAGGGAGAGAGTGCCCACTTCCGGTTTGGGCCCCATGCCGGCATCGGTGTCGTCAGCACTTCTTTGGGGTAAGGCTGAGGCTCGCCACCTGTTCCGCTCCTTCAACCTGGCCCTCCCCCCTTTGCGTCTCATGTCTGTCTCGCCCCGACTCTTCCGACCTCGTTTCGTGTGCTGAGGGAGGGGTTCGGTGTTTGGGGGGTTTCCAAGCCCACCCTTCCTCCCTGGGACTTGCGTAGAGCTCGGCGCTGGTAGTAATTCCAGGACAACTCCAAGCTTCACCTGGAGACTGGGCAACCCTAACATTTCATAAGGAACATTTGACTATGCGCCAGACACTACATCCATAAGGAGAGGTCTGATTTGCCTCATATTGGTAAACCGGGAGTGATAAACCAATGGAAACTGGCTCCCATGAGGTTCTCGTGCCGAACAGCTAATCCAGAAGGAGACTGGATAAGGCCCAGTCGGTCTCCCTGTCTAAAGAGAATTATTATATTTCTTGTATCTGGAGATCTAATAAAGAATCTGTACGACAGGACCACGCAGAGCTCGAGATTTTGCAGAGGGGTCAATGCTCCCTCTAAGTTGTGGAGTCTCGTGAGCAAAAAATTCTACTTTGTGAGCCACTGGCATTGAAGTGGTGAGCGAGCGATTTGGCCGCTGCATAAATCAGTTTGCTCTGGAGCCCTCCTTCCTGAGCTCAGATAAAAAATGTGTGAGCCGGAGGCTAAAAAACTGTGAGCTGGCTCACACTAAACTCAGCTTACAGGGAACACTGATCCTCGTGGAACCCCGAGAAGTGTTGACATAAGTAAGGCTTCAGAATAAGTGATTGTGTTAATCTATCTGACAGATGATTGACAGTCACAGGAACCAGAGCTAACCGGTTCAGACTGGAGCTGAGCAAAGCAATGTCACAGTGACTCAGCAGCAAGCTGATTGGCTGGTCACTGTATATAAGTGATTGTAGACTGTATGTATTTTTCCTTCTATTTGAATGCGTGTATTGCGAAGCCCTTTGACAGTGAGCTGTATATAAGGTAAAGGTTCACTTGCTCGAAAGCCAGTCGAGTCTGACTCTAGGGTTGCGGTGCTCATCTCCGTTTCAAAGCCGAAGAGCCAGCGCTGTCCGAAGACGTTTCCATGGTCATGTGGCCAGCAAGGCGCACGGAAGGCGCACGGAACGCTGTTCCCTTCCCACCGAAGCGGTACCTATTTATCTACTTGCAATTTCTTGCTTTCGAACTGCTAGGTTGGCAGGGGCGGGAACTAGAGACGGGAGCTCACTCCGTCATGCGGCAACCCGGGTCTCGAACTGCTGAACTACCGACCTTCCACAGCCTGCAGTTCAGCGTCTTAACCACTTGAGCCACCGCAGCTGTATATATTGGATAATAAAAACTGTACATAGTTAACCACAGAACTGTGTAAGTGTGGTTTGCTACAGTTAAATCTTAGCAGGGCATAACTGGGTTTAGGCTGGTGAAGACTGACACAACCACACGCACTGCACGACAAGAAGAGCAGAAAAATGTGAAAGTTAAAAAAAAGGGGGGGAGACAAACAAATGCCAATGGTTTCTGCAGAAAATCAATTCCGGGGGGGGGAATGGCTGTTTTGGAGGGTG
>NW_015200042.1:0-1914 GCF_001447785.1 Gekko japonicus | reverse complement strand
TAGAACCAGCAGCCACGAAGAGGCATGGAGTGTGCCAATGTTCCCTTTAAGCCGTGGAGTCTTGTGTGCAAAACTTCTACTTTGTGAGCAACTGGCATTAAAGCTGTGAGCCAGTGATTTGGCTACTGCATCAATTAGTCTGCTCTGGAGCCCTCCTTCCTGAGCTAAGACAAAAATCTGTGAGCTGGAGGCTAAAAAACTGTGAGCTAGCTCACACTCACTCAGCTTAGAGGGAACACTGACGTCTGTGACCCTATTTGCACCCCAAAGCACAAACCGTAATGGGTCTCCCACAGACAGGACCAGCGGTTCATTCTATCCCTGTCTCTCAGGGTCCTGCAACGTGGTACCCGCCAGGACTTCCCTGAGCTTTGCAAGAAGTGGGCGGGGCCACGGTAAGGCAGAGCTTCTTACTGGCTGCCTGCATTTCAATGAAAGTGTTTTCCACTGGGGAACCAGGAAGTCTGGTAACCTTAGCCAGTGTGTGGTTCCACCTCCCCCCTCGGGCTTTCCTTCAGTTTGGTGTAGTGGTTAAGTGTGCGGACTCTAATCTGGGAGGACCGGGTTTGATTCCCCACTCCTCCACTGCAGCTTCGTAGCGACAGTCACCCAAAGAAGCGGGAGGGAGACAGTAGCTAAATCTCCACAATCTTACTGCAGACATGCTGAAATGAGAAGAGCTGAGCAAACCTTGCTAATAAAGAATGAAGCATTCGTGCAGAGGAACCTGTTAAAAACCCGAGTGGGCTGGTTTAAATTGGTGGGGAGTTCAATCAGACATCATAACCGCTAGGGTGGTAGTGAGAGCCAGTTTGGTGTAGTGGTTAAGTGTGCGGACTCTAATCTGGGAGAACCAGATCTGATTCCCCACTCCTCCACGTGCAGCTGCTAGTGCGACCTTGGGTCAGTCATAAGTTCTTTCAGAGCTGTCCTTGAATGAGCAGTTTTTTGTCAGAGCTCTCTCAGCCCCGCCCACCTCACAGGGTGTCTGTTGTGGGGAGGGGAAGGGAAAGGAGTTTGTAAGCCGCTCTGAAACTCCTTTGGGTAGTGAAGGACCATGGGGTAGAAATCAAGTCTCTTCTTCTTCTCAGGAGGTGGAAAGAGGCAGATATTCCACCTGGCTCCACCTCCTGCGGCAGCCATTTGGGGTCTGGTTCCATCTTCTGTCGCAGCCATTGTGAGGCGATGCTCACCAGCTGCACTCAGAATCCCAAAGGCGCCTTCAGGCTCAAAAAGGTTGGGGACCCCTGCTGTATCTCGTCTCCTCGAGGACTGCTTGTGAGAGAACAGCTCTGAGAAAACTTGTGACTGGCCCAAAGTCACACCAGCAGCTGCATGTGGAGAAGTGGGGAATCAAACCCAGTTCTCCCAGATTAGAGTCCACCACTCTTAACCACTACACCAAACTCGTTGTGGGGCTGGGAGAGCTCTCGCGGGGACTGCTTTTGAGGGAACAGCTCTGAGAGAACTTGTGATTGAGCCAAGGTCGCACTAGCAGCTGCATGTGAAGAATTGGGGAATCAAACCCGGTTCTTCCCAGATTAGAGTCTGCCACTCTCAACCACTACACCAAACTTGCTGTGGGGCTGAGAGTGCTCTCTCGGGGACTGCTTTTGAGGGAACAGCTCTGAGAGAACTTGTGATTGAGCCAAGGTCGCACTAGCAGCTGCATGTGAAGAATTGGGGAATCAAACCCGGTTCTTCCCAGATTAGAGTCCAGCCTCCTAACCACGACACCAAATTGGCTCTCCAGAACAGATGCCACTTTCCAGCGTAATGCAGCCGGAGAGACAGGCGCCACGCTTGCCTCGGTCGTGCCTTTCAGTCCTGTAAACCTCCACTCCAAGCTCTGCTGTCATCTGCCCGGCGGGTGCCCTCTGAGCCACTGAAGGCCTACCTCAGCTGCTTGGCGTA
>NW_015200041.1:0-1708 GCF_001447785.1 Gekko japonicus | reverse complement strand
TGAGTGTCTGACCCACAAATCAAACAGTCAAAAGGACTTGCGAAGAAAATGCTTACTATGTATTACAGTCTGAAGCACTACAACACAATAAATCAATCCCTACAAATCATAAGAAAATCCTAGTGCAAAGGTACATCATCAACGTCATCTCCAGTTTATATAACGACGTTTCAAAATCGGATCTTCCTCAGGAAACGTTAGAGTGGTACAGAAATTCTCTTGTTCATAAAATGATTTACAACAAGTCATGAAAGATAATACATCCAGATAGAAGGCTGATCTCAATAAATGTTCCGGCTCAAGTATGCAGCCTTGAAAACCCTCCAGGGTTGCCGGAAGTCGACTGCAACTTGATGGCCCTTCTCACTGCCAGCAAAGGTAGTGTACCAGCAACTCTTTCAGTGCTCTGCTGCCGGAATATGCTCTGCAAACGAGGTGTATTTTATATGCCAAAGGCTTGGCTGTAAAGCTAAGGAGGAAGCCCGTGCTACTTCAAACTATTCATTTAAACCCAATAAAAGGCTTTGAGGTATGCGCTTCAGTGGCTTGTTTTAAATAGTTTATTGCATGCAGCCGCCGTTCTTCTGAATACACTCTCAAAAAGCTGCAGGCAACAAAGGCAGAGACTTTGGTGTCCCGTTAATTTGCAGTGTTAATGACTTGAATTTATGCCGTGCAAAGGCCACAGACGGCCTCTTATAAATTCCTGCAATTAGGAAGATGACTAAGCTCGTGCAGGCAAAGAGCCCCAAGCAAGGATGGGAGAGGGTGGTAAAATACTCTTGCAGCGCAGTCCTGAGCAGAGTTACTCCAGGCCAGAGCCTATCAATTTCAGTGAGCTTAAGCTGTAAAAACGCTACATAGGCTTGCGTTGTTAGTCTCTTAAGAGTCCTGGGGATCCCTGCCTCGTGCTGTTCATCTTCCAGATGAGCAGCCACTGCTGCGGTGATGGTTTTTACTCTGACTCTGGTACAGCAAATCAAGCTGCTTACGAATAAGATAATTTTTATCAGTTTCCAGTCAAGACGATAACAGAAAAATTAGCTCTCGTCTCCTGCTTTAATCCACAGCCAAACTCCCACTAGTTTTAATACAGATGTAGCACTCACTACTTCTGCAGAATTAGCAACCTGAGAGATGTAGGAGTGGTAGTGCTGGATGGAAGTGGTTTTATTAACTTAAATGGGGTCGAGGGAGACAGTTGGAATTTTGAAGAAAGATCTGTTTTCTCAATTTGTGATCCCAGTCTCTGGATTTAACCATCCACAGATGGAGCTCTGTAAAGATGATGTCCGTGTTGATGATGTAGAAGCCTTCCTTCTCGTCTTAAATAACAGTGTATAAACTTTGTGTTTCCATAGTATCCTAATTTGTGGAAGAGTGACAGTTGTGGCTTTGAATTGAGCATCAGTGTGAACATAAGAACATGAGAAGCCAATTTTGGATCAGGACAATGGCCCATCTAGTCCAACACTCTCTAAAAGATATAGAATCCACTACACACACCGTACTTCATTGCCCCCTCTATAGGGATATCCGATCTTGTTTTATTACTCCATTTCTAGAGGGTAAGAGCTGGCACTCTGATGACCTCCCCCCCCCCCAAGCACCAAGAATACAGAGCATCACTTGCCCCAGACTGAGAGTTCCTACCTTGTGGCTAATAGCTACTAATGGATCTATGCTCCATATATTTATCCAATTCCCT
>NW_015200040.1:0-1663 GCF_001447785.1 Gekko japonicus | reverse complement strand
AGCTTGTGCATACGAGTGGATGAAGCGTAATACACGTCCGAGTAGGTGGGCAGAAGAGCTGCATCTGGCGCTGTGTTTTGCATGGGAACTTTTTTTAACTATTAATATTTCACGCGAAGTGCAGAGCCATGCTACGCATATTTACTCACAAGCTGAGTTACGCTATGCTCAATAGGTTCTAGGATTTCCAGCCTCCAGTGAGGGCCTGTAATCTCCAAACTAGGCTGCACCCCAAAATCTCCAGGAATTTCCCAAGCAGGGTTGGCCAACCCTGTATAATTAGACCCCTCGACTGTTGGTCAGTTGAGTTCAGTTGAGTTCCTCCTCCTGCGGATGGTGCCAACCTCCAGGTGGTGGCTGGATATCTCTTGGAATGACAACTGATCCACCAGTGACAGATCAGATCACCTAGATAAAATGGCTGCTTTGGAAAGTGGATTGTCATGGCATTATAGCCCATTGAAGTACGACGGAAGTCCTGGGCTTGAGTCAGGGTGGTCTGGGGTTGGGACTCCCTCTCCCGACCTTCGATGGTGTGCCTTTGGTGCCAGCGCTGGAGGTTAGCAGTTTGGGAGTGCTCCTGGACTCCTAGTTATCCATGGAGGCCCAGGTGGCAGCCACTGCTAAGGCAGCTTTTTACCACCTTCGGCTGGTGTGGCACTTGGTTCCCTTCCTCGACTGCAGTGACTTGGCCACAGTGATCCATGCGACGGTCGCCTCGAGGCTAAACTACTGTAACACTCTCTACATGGGGCTGCCTTTGGCGCAAATCTGGAAGCTGCAGCTGGTGCAGAATGCTGCGGCCAGGCTGTTGGTGGGTCTTCCTAGTAGGGACCACATCCGGCCTGTACTGAAAGCACTGCACTGGCTGCCGCTAGCGGACCAGATTCACTTCAAAGTGCTGGTTCTTACCTTTAAAGCCCTATATGGCCAGGGTCCAGCATACCTAAGGGACCGCCTTTCCTCGTATGTTCCCTCGCAAGCACTACGGTCGGGGACACAACATCTCCTGGTAATGCCAGGCCCCAAAGAGGCCAGGCTGACCACTACCAGGGCCAGGGCTTTCTCGGTGGCGGCTCCTACCTGGTGGAATGAGCTCCCAGAGGAGATCCGGGCCCTGCGGGACCTTGTACAGTTCCGCAGGGCCTGTAAGATGGAGCTCTTCCACCAGGCATATGAGTAGGGGCCGCCACTACCATCATTACCATCATGCTCCATCTTACCCTGGCCCTGGATGAGGGAACATCAGCGCCCCCGGAGCAGAACTGCTGAACAGTGTGAAGTACGCCATCTGTGAACATCGAGAGCACTTTAGTTAGTTAATAACTATTAAGAATGTTTTGTATTATATGGATTTTAAATGGTTTTAAATGTGTTTTTATATTGGCGTATGCCCTTATGTAAGCCACCCTGAGCCTGCATTGCGGGGAGGGCGTGGTATAAATTGAATAAAATAAATAAATAAATATCTCCCCTTCCCTATTCTCAGGCATCCCCCCTACCCCCAATCTCCAGGTATTTCTCAGCCCAGAGATGGCAACCCTACCTGGGGCAGAGTAGCCACCAGGAAAATTCCCAATAGGCTGGTGGTTTTTTAGTTACTAGAACAGGTTAATCGAATGTGAGCAGGAGAAAGGAAGTTAATTTGTTTTGGAATAGTGAG
>NW_015200039.1:0-1605 GCF_001447785.1 Gekko japonicus | reverse complement strand
AAGGAATCTAAACAAGCCTGCTGTCCGGGATCAGGGCAAGTGGTGGAGCAACCAGGGTGGGTGGTGCCACCACAGCTGGACAGAACAGGCCCACACCTGGACTCACCTGTGCTGACAACCCCCAGGGTTGGGAAAGGGGCTGGGAAGGCAGGCATAGCTGTAGATGGGTCTGACGCTGGACTTCCCAGGAGCCCATCTCCACCAGGTCTGGAGCAGAAAAGCCATAGGCACTCACCTGAGGCACTGGTGTGGCAGCCCCATAGCCAGAAAATATTTGGGAGGCACATGACCTGATGTATTTACGTCACTTTCAACATCACTTCCGAAACTCATAGTCCCACCTTACCACTCCATTTACTCTTGAGGAACTCGTCCAACTCCCTGTCCTCCTGTTCCACCACTATCATGCTGCTCAAGATGAGAAGAAAGGAAAGGACTCAGGACAGATTGGGTGGGGCTGATGCCAGCCAGTCAACCACCACCGATCTGCTCACTCACTCTCACTCACCCTTGCAGGCAAGTTGCCGGTGGAGACAGCGAGCCACATGGCCCGCTACTTGTCCTGCAGAAAGGGGAGGGCCCAGTTGAGGTGAGAATTCTTTCCACCCCAGTGCCCTGGCTCCCCAGAACAGTTTACCCCAAGTCCAGGGGGTGCTTGAGGTGACAGTGGAAGGGCTGGCCACTCTTCCTCCTCCTTGGGAGGCGGCAGCTGAGGCGCTGAGGAAGGGGGGTAAGAAGGTAGGGCGTGGGCAGGATTGACTGAGGCAACTTCTCGCATCTCTCGCACCCTCTCTCTAGCGAGCCATTCATGAATGTCCCATCCATGAGAGGGCAGCACAAACGCCCCAGGCTCCCTCACCCTCCTGGCCAACCATGAGGCACACAGGCCAGCTGAATATGCTACCAGCAAGTGCAGATGTCACTGGTCACCCCAGGCTCCCTCTGCCTCCTGGGGGAGGGAAGGGGGACTAGTAGAGGAGGAGACAGGGCACATTCATGAGGGAACATCACCCCAAGGCTCCCTGTGGCTACAAGCCTGTGGGGGGGGCAGGTGTCATTGGGAAGCATCGTTGTCCACAAGACAGGGGGAGCAGGCAGCAGAGAGCTGGACCGTGATGCCACAGCCACCATGGCCCAGCTCTAGGAACAATACATTGGCGGCAGCAGAGGAGGAGGCCTCAGGAACAGGGAGCAGATGAGAGCTGGGAATATCTCATCCAATGCTCCCTGCAGCCAGGTGGGAATAGCTGAGGGTGGGGCAGGCATGGAAGACACTCAGGGATAGGTGGTGGTGGGTGGCACCTGAGACGAGCCAGGAGGCTCTGAGCCATCCCCCACAGTGCCAGGAGGAAGGACAGGAGAAGTAGCCATTCACCGGGGGAGGGGGCAGGTCAACAGTTGAAGGGAGGAA
Source organism: Gekko japonicus (assembly GCF_001447785.1). Taxonomy (NCBI): domain Eukaryota; kingdom Metazoa; phylum Chordata; class Lepidosauria; order Squamata; family Gekkonidae; genus Gekko; species Gekko japonicus. Next base: position 194 of record NW_015200039.1, on the reverse strand, counting down.
ATAAAATGGGGCTCCTCCTAACAGGCCAAGGAGGAAGAGGGCCACTGAGTCCAGGTCATAGAGGGGACCAGATGGCTGAGAGGGGGAACAGCAGGGTGAAATAGAACCCCCTTCCCTCTCTGTGGCCTTGAGGAAGCCCTTTCGGAGGCACCACAGTGGAGGGTGCCCCCCCCAGGGGGCAGGCAGGGCATGAC
>NW_015200038.1:0-1596 GCF_001447785.1 Gekko japonicus | reverse complement strand
CCTCCAAGAGGGACATGTTGACAATCTCCTTGGATGGCTTTGACTGCCATCTCATAGGATCTCATAAATATCCTATAGGATGTTCTTGATGCTTTGTCGTGGGCACACTACCACCGTCTCTCTAGCTGTCTCAGCTCTCGCTTCATAAGCCGCAATCCCTGGGTATACCAGGGGGCAAGCCTAGAGCGAGGGTGCAGAGGGCGCCGGGGAGTGATCTCATCGATGGCTGCAGAGAGTTGATTGTGCCAGTCCTCCACAAGCTCATCCAATGAGTCGCCAGGGGGCATTGGATTCCACAGAGCCATCTGAAGCCGTACTGGGTCCACTTGGCTCTGCGTGGCTCTGCGGGCGAGCTGAAATCTGTTCGCCGCCTAAACAGGGTCGGGGTGGAACGTTCAGATGAGCCTTCAGGGCATCGTGGTCCGACCATGGTACTGCTACTGCAGTAATCCGGTCCACCGTAATCCCCACCGCGAAGATCAGATTGAGCGTATGCCCAGCCTGGTGTGTGTGGGTCAATACAAGTCGGGAGAGTCCCAGTGTCGCCATGGACGAAACCAGGTCCGCAGCCCAACTGGATGCTGCATCATCGGCATGGACATTGAAGTCACCCAAGACCAAAAGCCTAGGGTGCTCCAACGCCTAGCTTGATACGGCCTCCATCAGGGACAGCAGGCTACTGGCCGGTGCGTTAGGCGGTCGGTACACTTGCCAGATTGCCAAATTCTCCTCGGTCCCCAGCACAATGCTGACACACTCCATGCCTGTGATCTCCAGCAGGGGGGGCACCCTGAAGGAGTAAGCATCCCGAATGAACATCGCCACTCCCCCCCCTTAGTCTGCAATTGGTGTGGGACCAAAAACCCGGGTGGGGCAAGTTGGTAGAGAGCTACAGTCTCCCCATCCCGCACCCTGGTCTCTGTCACGCATGCCAGGTCTACCTGTTTTTCCGTGACAAAGTCCCGAAGGACTGTAGTCTTATTGTTGATAGACCTGGTGTTGCACAGCACCAATGACGAAGAGGGGTTCCTCATCCTAGCCCCACTGCTGACCTCCTTCAAGATGGGTCATAGGCTGGAAGGGTGTTGAGTCATTCTTTTTCTCAGCGCCCTTCCCTTGATCTTCTGCCTAGACCCACCGCTAAACTTTCCCCGCCCCAAGAGCACCGGAATCTGCTGTTCAGGCATTGCTGCACCAGCCAATCTTTGCAGTGGCCACAGACCACTGGTGCTACCTAAGCAGGATAGATCCTCCCCCCAGAGCCGAACGCAACTACAGCTCCCGGTGCTTCGGTGTCAGATCAACTCTCTTGACTGACTGTTAGCACAACATCTGGTAGCATTATCTGTGCAACAATTCTGAGAACTGAGGAAGAAATAAGGCTGCCCCGCCCCCAGTTTCAGATGCCTCACAGTGGCCAGTCAAGACACTGCATTGTAATGTAGATGCATGAAGACAAAAGGTGTGTGACAGATCACTCTCCTAATTATGTTTATGAATATGTTTATAGTGTCAGGCTGTATTGTACCAGCAGTGGAAGGGTGGGAAGGTCCAATCCTTTATTCTGTTTTCAATCTTACCAAGCTGTTAGCCTCC
>NW_015200037.1:0-1639 GCF_001447785.1 Gekko japonicus | reverse complement strand
CCACTGGACAAACTTTATTCTCTTGCTTCGGACCAACATGGCTACGTACTTGAATCTATAACCCTTGCATTACACTGGCTGTCATCTTAGGTCTTATATCATGTCACATCTTTTGTTGCTGTAGATCCTCTTTCTTTATTTCTGATCATATGGAAGGGGGGAAAAGAGAAGGGACATTCTGGGGAGTGTAGGCTTGATCGCTGAGGAAAATAAGAGCCATTTCTAGCTTTGAGTGTCAAAAGGCTGTGGAAGTCAGAGCTTATGTAGCTGTACCAAAGCTATTGCGGTGCAGTGGTTAGAGTGTCAGACCAGAGGGGCTTGGTTTCAGGTCCTCCCACAGACATGAAACCCCCTGGGTGACTACTGGGTTAGTTACACTCTCTGTCTCTGTCATCCTGTCCCTCTCCCAACCTACCCTACCTCACTGGGTTGTTGTGAGGTTCAGACTGAGGAGGGAAGAGCCAGGCATCCTACCCTGAGAACTTGGAACAAAGGTGGGGTAGAAATGTGAGAGGAACAGGTATATGGCCAAGGAACAGTAGAAGGGACTGGGAAGGAATAACCTCTGTGATTTCTCTTCCCCCACTAGTCATATAGGAAGAACTCAAAGAAGTTAGAACCCCAACATTGCTCACAGTAGTAAGGTTGCGATTATTCGAAACAAGTAGTCACTTTCCAACTTTCCAACTGGATTTTCCTGTGTGGACTGGCGAAATCCAGTTGGAAAGTGCAGTGAAAGCGGATTAAAAGTGGATTGTTTAGTGTGCTTGTGACCACAGCTCTAGACAATCATTTATAATACAAACAATAGGCAGCCCTTACTCAGGTGTTCCTCAAAGAAGTGCATTTGTTAAATCATGAGAGTAGGGAGGGCGGGATTAAAAAATCAAATAAGTAAGTAAGTAAGTAAATAAATGTTAGCAGAATTTCCAAGGCCAAGAAACATCAGCTTTCCGGAAAAAAGTAGCGGGGGGGGGCAGGGGTTCACTTCTCAGCCACCTATCACTTTTCTGCTTCGGTTCCTCACCCGAGCTGCTCTCCCACTTGCAGGATTCCAGACAAGCATCTGGGAAGGGTTGGTGGTAGTGACTGGGAGCAGAACATTGCAAAGGTAGTGCAAAGGAGCAGATTTTCAGCAGAAAACGGGAAAGGAAAGCTGTAGGTGGGTGTGGTTACAGCTCCAATTTGGTGTAGTGGTAAGGAGCACGGACTCTAATCTGGGAGAAGTGGGTTTGATTTCCCACTCCTCCACATGCAGCTGCTGGTGTGACTTTGAGTCAGTCACAAGTTCTCTCAGAGTTGTTCTCTCAAGGGCAGTTCTTGAGAGAGCTCTCTCATCCCCAGCTACCTCACAGGGTGTCTGTTGTGGGGAGGGGAAGGGAAAGGGATTGTAAGCCACTTTGAGACTCCTTCGGATAGTGAAGGACAGGGTATAAATCCAGTCTCTTCTTCTTTTCCCATAGGAAGTGGCTTTGCTCTTATAGAAACAGTTATCATGATTCTGCTATATGTGTATTCAAGCCGGGTCTGACAAGTGTGCTCACGTGCAGAGTATTTGGAAATCGTATTTCAAAACCTCACTGATATACTGTATCACCAGGATCCATGGAAGGGGTATTTGGGTTTGCTGGCCAGGGAG
>NW_015200036.1:0-2251 GCF_001447785.1 Gekko japonicus | reverse complement strand
CAGTTGGACTATCTTTCGGCCAAAGGTGGCTGCTCCTTGTTGATATTTATTTGTGAAGTACCTCATAAGCTAAGTACTGTACCGTGTGTTATGTAGTGGGTTGCCGCATGGATAAACGACCGACGACGACGTGGTGCATGGCACGCTTTATTTGGTACACAACAAGGACAAGAAGAAACGGCCGGCAGGCCAACTATATACATACCTGGGGACACACCCCTGGTCACCATTGGTGGGTTTGAATTTCCCGCCATGGTTCCCATTGGCTCCCCAGTGGAGGGACTAGGGGACTAGGAGCCTAGTCCCTATTGTTCTTCCAGAGCCAAGCTCTGGCTGTTCGCTGGCCCCTGGTGGTGGTCCGCATACACTACACCGTGATAGTTCTAGTGAGGCCAGAGCTCACTTTAGTCATGTGGAGACATCTTGTCTCTCTGCTGTTTTCCAGTATGCTGCAGTCCATTGATTCCTACACCTACTCAGCAGGTACACTTACCTGTGTCATCTTGCTCTTCAATTTTTCTAGACCTTGGCAGAGTAACTAAAGGCTAATTCATGGATTATTTCCTGCAGTGATAGCATTTCTGTGTAGGAAATGACATTGTTCTTTTTTGTATAAATGATATGTTGTTACCCGCCCTGAGCCTGCTTCCGGGAAGGGCAGGCTATAAATGTGAATAAATAAATAAATAAGCAATCACATATGCTGCATGCATGCACCACGAATCACAGGTTCTAGGAACATTAATTCACAGTAAGAGGTGCTGTTGCGGCCATTGCACACAACGTTGTCATGTTAATTTTGTGCCATTTCCCCCCCCCCATGGAAAGTGCTATTCATCATCAAAATTAATCGCCCATGAAACAGCCCTCATAGGGCTTCAAATACTGATTTAAGGACTTCATTCATTCATTCAGTTTATAGAACGCCTTCCCCTGCACGTGGGCTCAGGGTGGTTTACAACATTTTGATAAAATGCAATCAATCCATGATTAGATCTCAGTCCATTGATTCCTACACCTACTCAGCAGGTACACTTACCTGTGTCATCTTGCTCTTCAATTTTTCTAGACCTTGGCAGAGTAACTAAAGGCTAATTCATGGATTATTTCCTGCAGTGATAGCATTTCTGTGTAGGAAATGACATTGTTCTTTTTTGTATAAATGATATGTTGTTACCCGCCCTGAGCCTGCTTCCGGGAAGGGCAGGCTATAAATGTGAATAAATAAATAAATAAGCAATCACATATGCTGCATGCATGCACCACGAATCACAGGTTCTAGGAACATTAATTCACAGTAAGAGGTGCTGTTGCGGCCATTGCACACAACGTTGTCATGTTAATTTTGTGCCATTTCCCCCCCCCCATGGAAAGTGCTATTCATCATCAAAATTAATCGCCCATGAAACAGCCCTCATAGGGCTTCAAATACTGATTTAAGGACTTCATTCATTCATTCAGTTTATAGAACGCCTTCCCCTGCACGTGGGCTCAGGGTGGTTTACAACATTTTGATAAAATGCAATCAATCCATGATTAGATCTTCGGATTAGATCTTCGGTGATGTGCAGACACATTAATAGAGGGCCTGGCGGGATCTAGTCCATGGGGTCGCGAAGAGTCGGACTCGACTGTGCGACTGAACAACAACAAAATCTATTCCTGATTTACAGAGGTATTATAGGGCAGCTAATTTATCTAGTCTTGTTCGACACTACCATGCCTCTCCAGACATCTGACAATAGCACTACAGATAAGATTAGAATTTCAACAACCTCCTCAGGAAGCAAGAAACCTCCTCAGGAAAGCTTCTCCATTAGCTTGTGCTATTGTCTGTAGTGCTATTGTCTGACATCAGACGATAGCACTATAGATTAGAATTCAAACCTCCTCAGGAAACAAAAGGACCTCCTCAGGAAAGCTCCTCCATTAGCATGTCCATAGCCTGGGGAACTCCTACAAGATAATGACTCAGGCCTACCCACCTTCTGGAATAGATATAAATTTACTGCCTACCATTTTCTTCTCACATTGACACAGCGAGTATTCCATCTTTCTGTGTTTATACCTCTGAAGATGCCAGTCACAGTTACTGGCGAAACGTCAGGTTCTACAAGACCACGGCCACACATCCTGGAAAATCTACAGCAACTAATCCAAGAAGATCTTTACCCATTCTTTGTGAATGCTGAAATGCACAGTAGAGTCCTTGGAGAAAACAAAACTCAAAAGGAGTCATCAGTCCTCTTCA
>NW_015200035.1:0-1655 GCF_001447785.1 Gekko japonicus | reverse complement strand
TCAGGGTTGCTGTGAGGTTAAAATGGGGGAGCAGCGAATGGGGTAAACCATGTTGGGTCCCCATTGGGGAGAACGATGGGTTATAAATGCGGTCAATAAATAAACTAGGTTCTCCACTGGTGAACAAGGGTGGTGGTGGGCCTGTGATGGCCCTCTACTGGGGATCATGGAATCTGCATGGAGAAAAGCCCTGTGGGATGGAGGCTGAAATAAAGAGAGGAATTGGCCAAGACTGAGTGAAAATGACGGCTGGATACAACCACAAGACTTCTTCTTCTTGTTGTTTCCTGCATAGTGATGGGGGAACCAAGGCCTTTGCCTTCATGAGGGAGAAAACAAAAACCATCTCCATCATGAAGAGAGTTCAAGTCACGTTAGAGTATGTGGGAAATCCTGTTTTCTTAGCAATGCACTTTACAATAGGATGCTCTAGTCTTTTTTAGTAACGTACAGATAACCTATCTCTGAGAACTGTATGTTGCAACAGGACATGCTTAACCACAAGGAAACTGTTACCCCAGATCAATGCAGTCTATGGGTGCAGTCAGACGGCGTGCTGGGAGTGGTTTCAATTGCTCTGGCCCTGATGTTTGTTTGTTTTTAACCTGGAGAATCGCGATCACACTCACCTCCTTGCTCCAAATCGCTGCGCAGCCACATCCCTCACCGCCGTCCACACGCGGGAGCGTGCGTCGATGTTTCTCTCTCTCTCTCTCAGTTTGGGCATGTGCACAGGCGGCCATCTGTAGAACTAAAATTTTTGTGCATGCACAGAACAGCGATTTTCAATTCAACCTGACTGCTGTAACACTTCCCTTTAAACGTTTACCCCGAAAATGGCCTTCATGAGATCCCGAACTCGTCTAAATGCTAAAACTAGGCACTGTTTAAACATCGTTTTTAATGACATGGTGGCGGACCTCCGCCTATGCGCACACTGCGAATGCTTTTTTAAAAAATGGTGGACAAAAAGTGGATTCCTCTGGCAGTTTTCGAGTGGGGAGGGGGTTTAAACCGGAAGTGGCTCGACACCGCAGGAGCGATCAGACGTCAGAAAAGTGCAGCTGGAACCGGCGAATCAGGAAAACACCGCTTGGGGACCTGGTATCAAAATACTTTGGATTAAAGCAGTTTTGAGCCGGAAAGCTGGGGATGGGAGGCAGATGTTGACTGTATGATCGCGCAGATAGGCCGAAAGCGGACTAAACCAAAACAGAGTACCTGGTAAAATCCACTGTGTGAGATTGCTTTGTGCATGCCCCGGAAACCCTCTTCATGCCCTGGAAACCCTCTGCAAAAACCCTCTGTAAGTCTGTATCTATAACTATAGGGTGTGGCTCCAACCCACAGCCCCTCTGTGGCCTCAGTATCTGAGCACTAATAAAGCTTCCTTTACTTTCCATCTGCCCGATTCTTGAATTTCCACATCAGTAGGATTGCTAACTCTGGCTTGGGAAATCCTGGAGATTTAGGGGTGGTGCCGGTACTCAAAGGGGATGTTATGCCATGGCATCCACCCTCCGAAGCTACCATTTCCTCCAGGGGAACTGGTAGTCTGGAGATGAGCTGTAATTCTGGGTGAACCCCAGGACCCAGATGTAGGCTGGCATCCCTCCAGCAGAAGCCTTCTCTCTCAGAGGAAGAGTCAGCAACGA
>NW_015200034.1:0-1621 GCF_001447785.1 Gekko japonicus | reverse complement strand
AGTCAATCAGCAGGATATGAGGTGAAGACCCATGTGACCCATCACATCTACTTCCTTCTAAGGGCTCTGAGCCACCATGTCTACTTCCTTCTCAGGCTTTGATCCACCACATCTAACTATTTCTCAGTGCTTTCAAGCCACCACATCTACTTTCTTCTCATGGCTCCAAGCCACCATGTCTACTTCCTTCTCAGGGCTTTAACCAACTACATCTACTTCTGTTATGTCTTATGAGTTCTACTACATGCCTACGCTTCGGATACAGTATATTAAAGCCTGGTATCCTAGAGTACACGTTCTGATTGGCTGCTTCTGTCAACAGGCCAATCAGAGCTAAGGATTGTGAATGGAGGGAACAACGGTGATTCGTCTTTATCGTGTCAATATGATTGGTTCTTACCGTTCACTTGGGCGTGGTTTTCCCAACACGAGATGTTTAAAAGGAGCTCAGACTCCTATGGTTTTTCGTGTTGATTTGTCCTGGTTCAATAAAGCTGAAATCACTTGTTAAGAGCTGCCTGAGTCTGATATATTTCAACTTCCTTCTCAGGACTTTGACCCACCATGTCTACTTCCTCACTTGTTTTTGAAAGCAGCCTAAGTTTGTGCATTACTTATCAAAGAAGTGTCCACAGGAGGTATAGCCTCTTGTGACAGAAACAGACATGCATGGGTTACTGAGGAAAATCGAAAGGCAAATCCACAATGAGGCCCCATATAGAGAACAAGTCAAGGTCTCTGGCATTCTCCAGGAGACCCCCAGGGACTCTGGCAGGCCTGCTCTTCTGTTTGGACTGCATGTTCTGCAGCTAGCAGCATGCACTGCAAAATGATTTCAAAAATGGCAGCCAAGGTCCTAAAAATGTGCTCTTGAGTGCGAATGGACCTTATGCCAGTGCAAGCACCCTCTGAAACACTGAAACACTGGCATGCAATTTTAAAAAAACACACAACTGTCAAAATCCACTCATTCGGGACAGGCTTCGGTGGTCAGGTTGCTCTCAGAACACCAGTGCGAAAACCTTTGTTCAGGTTCCCAGCTGAGGCTTTTTTCGCGAATACGTTTCACTTTCCCCCCAAAAAAAGTGTGAAAGAAACCAGTTTTTTTAGGAACAGGGGGAAAAATGGGAAAGGAATGAAACAGCAGTGGGATGTTTTCGGAGCTGCGTGAACACAAGTAAAAAAAAACATGTTTACCTTGGGTAATTTTTAAGCAAGTGTGAAAGATCCCCTGTGTTTGTCACTCATTATGGCTGCTGTGAATTGTCATTGGATCACTAACTATACTTCTTGTAGCTAATGGCCATTTAGCTCCACATTTCATATTTTTTCTTCACTGTATTCATATACATAGCTATATCTGTTGACTGAGAATTCACTTCATGCGTCTGATAAAGTAGGCTCTGATGAAGGTTTACATTACAATAAATCTGTTAGTGTTTAAGAGAGCCTTCACCTCAAGCCTTGTGTTGAGCAACAAAAACAGGGAAATAACTTCCCCCTAGTGCTCTTTCCATGTAGGCAAATAGCTTATGGGGGCGGGCAGGCAAGAGCCCTTCCTCCCTCTATAACAGCATTCCAAGCCTGTTTGGGCTTTCCTTCAGTTTTTAAAAGCCATTTC
>NW_015200033.1:0-1606 GCF_001447785.1 Gekko japonicus | reverse complement strand
CACCCACATGGAGACTCTCTCCCTGTTCCCTGGAGCTGCCGACCACATGGCTACCAAGGGCGATAGGTGCTCAGGCGACCAGTGCCAGGCGAAGTTCAAATGCGAGAAGGCTGCCTTCGTCAAGGTGCTGGAGGACTGGTAGGGCATCCCACCAGAGTGGGAGCGCCCTCCCCGCTTTGCCCTCCTGCATGCCTCGTGGGAGCAGGGCAGGTGGGCAGAATGGAGGGAGCGATGCCCACACCATGAGTATCCCCCACCCTTAACAGCAGCACTCCTGTTGGTACCTCTGTGATACAAAGTCCTCTGTCCTCATCAACAGGGTGACCGCGTGCCAAGAGAACGAGCACAGCCACTGCCACCTCCAGTGAACAGGACGCTGGTTCTCCTGCCAGCGAGGACCAGGTCCTGCATCACCAAGGTGTGTTTAATGTTCTTGTGACGCCCCCTTGACGCATGCCCCGGGGGGAGCGGACACCCAGTCCATGGGCCGTTAGGTGGCCACCTGTCCAGACTCCAGACAGTGGAATTCTCAGGAGCATGGCACCAAAAAGCCATGCTGCGGGACCTCAGTGACTGGTTTGGGGATGGGCCACCATGCTGTGGACCTGACACATGTGGCAGCACTCAGGGGTTCCCACACGGGGTGTGGTCTTGGACGGTGATGTGGGTCTCTGTTTGACCCCTATAGAACCAGTGGTGGTGAGCTCCCTGCACTCCTCCCCAGTGCCTGGTGACCCCAGTGACACAGGTGAGAGGGCAGGGTTTAGTGGGTGCACATAGGTGGAATGGACATGTATGGGCCTCCTGGGGTGTCAGTTGTGGAGGGATGCTTGTTGCTGGGTGCTCAGACCCACCCCTCATCTGGGTGGCACATGTGGGGAGCTGATACCAATCATGGCCCAGGTCGATGCTCTACCTGGCATACTGCATGTACCAGACTGTGCAAGGGATGGGCACAGCCACCATACCCTCTGGGGTCAGCTGGAGGGGTTTGGCAATGCATACTAGGGCTGGGGCCTAGACATCTCTATGGGGCTTGTGGATGCACCAAGTGCTGTCCACTGTCACATGCAACACGGATGACCATCCCCGGTCCTTGTGTGGTCCTCTGACATCAGGGCGCCCCTTCCTGGCTACACAGTTCCTGTCACCGCCATCTGCCCATCTCTGCAGGGCCAAGAACTGGAGTGGCCAGGACCACGGCTCCACCTCTGCCTCCTGTTGTCATCAGTTCGGCTCCCGACTCTGAGGATGATATGTACCCCTCCTCACAATTGGGGGAGCCCGGGTCCCAGGGACCCAGTTATGTGACCCCACCCGCTTTACTGTTTCCGCAGGTGCCAGAGGATACTCCCCTGTAACAGCTGGCCCCTCCAGACCTTCCCTAACCCAACGGAAGAGTGACATAGACACCTTGCAGAGAAAAGGTGGGTCTTCCAGAGGGCATGGGTGCCTAACCATGGCCAGCCTAGCAGGGGCCCGGGGAGGGCCCTCCATGCCCCACCCCTTCTCATCACGGTAGCTGCCTTTCTGTTCATGGTGGATGGGGTGGGGGGTGCCCAGGGGGTCTTGCAATGTCCCTCATGCTACAGCAGGTGCATTGATT
>NW_015200032.1:0-1667 GCF_001447785.1 Gekko japonicus | reverse complement strand
ATAGTTTATACAACTTCACCAGAAAGCATTGAGTTGTTGAGAGATGAAACTGATATTTGCTTTATTAATGTGGACTGGACCTTAGTATACACAGGCAGGAACCCATATAAATTTAATTTGCCACTGCTGCAGATAAAGCAGTACAGCTAACAGAGTGAACCGACTGTATTCTGGTTCTCAGCTCAAGAGACTCTTAGAACATAGGTGAACTGGACATTTGGCAACAGCAAGAGCCATAAGTGATAACTTCAGAGAGGTGCTGTTAGTGCTCTGTGACCTAGCAGATCCTGAAGGGGAAGCTGCAGCTTGCACTGAATTGTGATTGGAGGCAACAGGTCTATATGCAACATGTGCAAATTTGAGGTTTGCTTTCTTAGCACTTCTAATGAAAGAAGTGTTGTCTATATTTGAGCCAGGTAATGCAGCACTGCAAGACAGACATGCACTTAGGGAAAGCTGCTGAAGTGGTGAATGCTTGCATTTCTGTCCTCAAAGAGAGAAGAAGTAAATCAGACATTCTCTTTGAAGAGCTTATGGGGAAAACAGCTGCAATATGTGAAGAGAACGAAATACCTGTTGATACAGTGGAAAGGGGAGTCAAAAGAAAAAGGAAGGAGAAACATTTCCAGGATTTCATTGTAGAATGAAGTGCTGGAAGCAGCCGCAAGATGTCCTCTCATATGTACCTAAAACAGGTTTTTGTGGAAGTCCATGACTATTCCATTTCAGAGGCTGAAACTCGGTTTTCTAGGCGCAATGTGGAATACTTATCTGCTTTGGACTCACTGATTCCGAATTCAGATTCCTTTTTAGAGGTGGAAGCAGTAAAGCCTATTCTACAATTAGTACATGTTAATGAGGATAACTTTGCTGCAGAAGCAGATATCATTAAAAGGAACATAGCACTAACAAAGAACTCAAATGTGAACTTGTGGATCTCCTGACAAAAATATGTAATCTTTCATTAAAATCTGCCTCCATTCCTGAGGACTGGAAGGTAGCTAATGTCACTCCCATCTTTAAAAAGGGTTCCAGAGGAGATCCGGGAAATTACAGGCCAGTCAGTCTGACATCAATACCGGGTAAGTTGGTGGAAACTGTTATTAAGGAAAGAATTAGTAGGCACACTGATGAACAAAACCTATTGAGGCATACTAAGCATAGGTTCTGTAAGGGAAGATCTTGTCTCACGAACCTGTTAGTGTTTTTTTGAGGGAGTGAGCAAACATCTGGATAAGGGGGACCCAATAGATGTTGTTTACCTTGACTTCCAGAAAGCTTTTGATAAAAGTTCCTCACCAAAGGCTCCTAAGTAAGCTCAATAGTCACAGGATAAAAGGACAAGTCCTCTTGTGGATCAAAAACTGGCTAATTACTAGGAAACAGTGAGAGTATAAATGGGCAATTTTCTCAGTGGAGGGTGGTAAGCAGTGGGGTACCACAGGGATCAGTATTCGGTCTGAAGCTTTTTAACTTGTTTATTAATGATTTGGAGTGGAGAGTAAGCAGTATGTTAGCCGAATTGCTTTATTTACAGCAATTGGAAATTTATAAATGGGTTCTTGCCAATTTATACCAAGGTCCTGATCCCACCAAGGGTTACCAGTAAAGGATTCAAGGCTATTGTGGTTAGAATAAACGTCTTTTACTTTAAAATATATCTCATA
>NW_015200031.1:0-2021 GCF_001447785.1 Gekko japonicus | reverse complement strand
GACCTTCATCTGGGCACAGCTACTTGAATCCAGCGAAGTATTTCACAGATGAGACTTAGGAAGAAGCTAAAGGTAGACTAGGGCAACCAACTCTGGTTTGGGAAATCCCTGCAGATTTGGAGGGGAACCCTGGGAAGGGTGGGGTTTGAGGTGGGGAGGGACCTCAATGGGATATATATCATAAGTGTTCACTCTCTGAAGCAGCCATTTCCTCCAGGGGAACTGCTGTCTGTAGCCTGGAGATCTCCAGATCCCACCTGGAGGGTGGCAACCCCTAAGCTAGACCCATCTTTTCTCCCAGGGCCAGAAAAGCCTCAGAATGCCAGCTGCTATTCACGGACATGAATAACAGTAGCTACAGTAGCATGCTATGCGATGATAATAAAACAAAACAACAGACAACAGAGCAGTTCCTCAGTGGAACAGGCTTCCTCGGGAGGTGGCGGGCTCTCCTTCTTTGGAGGTTTTCAAACAGAGGCTAGATGGCCATTTGACAGCCATGCGGATTCTGTGAGCTTGGTCAGATCACGAGAGGGAGGGCAGGAAGGGTTGCCTCAGGGCTTAGTTCTTGTGGCCCTTTCTTACACGCCCAGGGAAATGCTGATTGCCACTTTGGGGTCAGGAAGCAATCCTGGAGGGTTTTTTGTGTCACCTTCTGGGCATGGAACAGCAGTCACTACGGGTGTGGAGGGGGAGGTATTTGTGAATTCCCTGCCTTGTGCAGGGGGTTGGACTAGATGACCCTGGAGGTCCCTCCCAACTCTGTGATTCTATGAACACAGCAAAATGTTTGGTGCATGGGTTAATGTTCATTAGCAGGATGCTTATAATGTGTCAGCTGGCAGCGAAGACTTTATCATAAAAACTGGCCGTCCAGTGTGAGGGGGAGGTTATATGTCAAAATACACTTTGAGAGCAATTCTAAGCAGGCCTCCTTAGAAGTAAGCGCCATTTGATTCAGTGGGGCTTGCCGCCAAGAAAGTGTTCTTAGAAATTGCAGCCTTAAGCCCTTTGATCATTGCCTAGAGAACATAAAGAAAGAAAACTCTGTAAGATAAATGCCCATCATTTCTTAGGAGGCGAAAAAAGAGAAATCTTTTAAGATCTGCACTTTGAATACGGGTAAAGTACACACAAAGAGAGGCTGAATGATTGAATCCATTTGTTAGATTTTATCCCACTCTTTATGCAAGGCAGTCAAGATGGTTGAAATGATTCTCCGCTTCTCCACTACCCCCACACCAGCCCTGAGAGCCTGTTTGGTGTAGTGGTTAAGTGCGCGGACTCTAATCTGGGAGAACCGGGTTTGATTCCCCACTCCTCCAGATGCAGCTGCTGGGTGACCTCGGGCAAGCAACAGCTCTCTTAGAGCTGTTCTCTCAAGAGCAGTTCTCAAAGAGCTCTCTCAGCCCCACCTACCTCACAGGGTGTCTGTTGTGGGGAGGGGAAGGGAAAGGAGTTTGTAAGCCGCTCTGAGACACCTTTGGGTAGTGAAGGGCGGGGTATAAATCCAATCTCTTCTTCTTCTTCTTCTTCTTCTTCTTCTTCTTCTTCTTCTTCTTCTTCTTCTTCTTCCCTGTGAAATAGGGTAAGGAGAAAGAGAAGAGCCAGCCCAGGGTCACCCACTGAGAGCCAGTTTGGCGTAGTGGTTAGGAGCATGGATTCTAATCTGGGAGAACCGGGTTCGATTTCCCACTCCTCCACATGCAGCTGCAGATGTAACCTTTTTGAGCCAGAGTTCGATTTTTTCAGAGCTGTTCTCTCATGAGCAGTTCTCAAAAAAGCTTTTTCAGCCCCACCTACCTCACAAGGTGTCTGTTGTGGGAAGGGGAAAGGACTCCTTTGGGTAGTGAAGGGCAGGGTATAAATCCAATCTCCTCCTCCTCCTCCTTCTTGGCTGACTGGAGGCTGGAACCCAGTTCTCCTTGGTCCTAGTTTGTGCCAAGTACGACTACCCAACGCTGCCTCATTCCAGCAACTTAAAGGATCACCCTTAGGGTGCGGTCAGACAGCGGGCTGGG
>NW_015200030.1:0-1657 GCF_001447785.1 Gekko japonicus | reverse complement strand
GAGCAGCGAACACACCAGAAGACAGAGACGGAATTTAACGAGATCTGAACACACTGCAGAAGTGGGCAGATGTGCAGAAGACGCAATTTAACAAGGGTAAGTGCCGAGTTCTACATCTGGGTAACCAAAATGAGGAACATGCATACTGGATGAGGGATATGCTTCTGAACAAGATCTTGGGGTATGGGTGGACCAAAAGTTAAATATGAGCAGCCAGTGTGATGCAGCGACAAAAAAGGCTAATGCAATCTCGGGGTGTATCAACAGAGGCATAACATCTGAATTGCAAGATGTCATAGTCCCGCTGTACACTGCATTGGTCAGGTCCCATCTGGAGTACTGTGTGCAGTTCTGGAGACCTCGCTTCCAAAAGGATGTGGACAGAATGGAGCCACCTCTCTGCATATCCTCCAGGGCCCCAGTAGGTGTCAAGTCACCAGAGGTTGTCATGACTTCCAGGTGCACACACTCACACGTACAGACATACACACATGTGCATATAAAAAAGATGCCTTTCTGCACGCTACACTAGACAAACAGGTCAGTCCCCACACAAAAGAACAAATGGGCACAAAACTGATATGGAAAATTCCAGTATGCAGAAATCAGTGGGAGAACATAGTCTTTTTTCCTCCCTTCTGGTGTAATAAACAGCGTAAAGGACGCTACTTTTTTATCAACAAAGCTACAAAGCGTTTAATCTGTAACAGTGCCATTGTAAACAGAATTATACCTTTTCAAGTGCATTGAAGTCAATGGGATTAGAAGGTGTAACTCTGTGTATTTAGACATTAATACCCATCATTTCTTCCCATTGGAGACCCAAAGCAGCTTAAACTGTGTGCTCCCCTTCCTTTTTACCCTGAAGGAAAGGAAAATTCTGGAAACTTCAGGAAAAGCGTCTCTGACCTGGCCTGACCAAATCAGTGGGAGGGGAAAGGGAGATTATAAAACTGAGATTCGGAGGAATTAAATACTAGAGAGATTTCAGGAAGGAAACTTCTGGAAACTTCAGGAAGAGCTTCTCTGATCTGGCCTGACCGAGTCAGTGGGAGGAGAAAGGGAGATGATAAAACTCAGGGAAGCAAGGAGGAAGGGCTCTTTTTTTGGTCCATCAGACTCTTACCTGAGGTCTGGAGGAGGTGGCCATTAGCCATGTGGTGGCCGGAAGAGCTGAAGGTAGCTTCAAGGTAACGGGAACTCTATAGAGATCTATTACATCCTAAGCTAAGGAGCCTGTCCTATATTTTAACATCTGATAGGACATGTATAGAGAGAGGAACAGAGGAATTGCATTTTACCATTTTTTTAATCCGTTGCTCAATCTGGTGCTGCACTAAAAGTATGGTTGTGAAAATTTTCTTTTTAATAAGTACTTTATAACGTTTGATGCAGGTAGTGGTTCTCAGTACCACATAGACCTCCATTGTCTTGGACATGCTAAAAAGGAGTGCTGGGGGAAGGCAGGCAGTTGGCAAGTGGCTACTCCTCCAAAGGCGCATGAGGCAGTAAACTGTCCCTATGGTGACCAGGCGCTGGGCAGTGGGAGACACAGAGGCAAGGCCTCAGAACTTGGAAGGGAAGCTGGGAGTCCTGACCCTCCCAGCAGGGAATTCTTTTAAGGTCAGGTGGTGCCGGCGGGTTACCGGGGGGGGGG
>NW_015200029.1:0-1854 GCF_001447785.1 Gekko japonicus | reverse complement strand
GCTCAATTCACACTTGGCAACCCTATTCCCTGGCCATGTAAGAAGGGGCCAGAAGAACTGGGCACTGATGCAACCCTTCCTGCCCTCCCTCTCATGATCTGCCTAAGTTCACTGAATCAGCATTGCTGTCAGATGGCCACCTGGCCTCTGCTCAAAACCCTCCAAAGAAGGAGAGCCCACCGCCTCTTGAGGAAGCCTGTTCCACTGAGGAACCTCTCGTGTCAGAAAGTCCTTCCTAATGTTTAGCTGAAAACTCTTTTGATTTCATTTCAACCCGTTGGTTCTTGTCCGTTCGTTTGGGCAACAGAAAACAACTCCACACCATCATCTATAAGACAGCCCTTCACATACTTGAAGAACCATGTTTCATATAAATCTGTATGGTCTGCTTTCTCTGCTGTAACCACTTGTAGCAGTGTAGTAAAACATTTTTTTAGAACTACTTGGACAAGCCAGTTGAGCAAAACTTAGAACCACAGAACCAAACTTTATTTTGGAGTAGCCTGAATGATTAAAGACCCTTTTTTTTTTTTTTTTTTTGCCCTCCCAATACGTTCTTCAAAGCTCTTCTCTCCCTGCCACATTTATTTCCTCTTCCAACAGCCGGACTGGGTGTGACAAACCACAGCCTAAATTGCTAGCAGGGAGGAAGAAGATGGAAACACTCTCCTCCTACCACCCCATTCTCCCCATTGTCACATATTTGTAAAGGTAAGGTAAAAGGTAAAGGTTCCCTTGCTCGAGAGCCAGTCGAGTCCAACTCTAGGGTTGCGGTGCTCATCTCCGTTTCAAAGCCGAAGAGCCAGCGCTGTCCGAAGACGTTTCCGTGGTCATGTGGCCGGCATGACTAAACACAGAATGCTGTTACCTTCCCACCTAAATGGTACCTATTTATCTACTTGCAATTTCTTGCTTTCGAACTGCTAGGTTGGCAGGAGCTGGAACTAGAGATGGGAGCTCACGCCGTCATGCGGCACCCGGGTCTCGAACTGCTGAACTACCGGCCTTCCGGAGCCTGCAGTTCAGCGTCTTAACCACTTGAGCCACCGCAGCTCCTTGTAAAGGTAAGTCTATGTTAAAATGTCATGGTACGCCATAGTTTACAAACGGCAATTTGATCAAACTTCCATTTAATGTGCTGTTTGAATGTAGGCTCCCCAATGGTGGGTTGGATCCAGGCTGAATTAGCAGATCCCTTTGATTCCTCCTCCTCCTGCTCCTCATGTCATACTTAAGGATCTCTTATCTCCCAGGATCAGGATTTTGTGGGGATCAGTAGGCTGTAGTGGGAGGAGAGAAGCAGGCAATTTCCATTCTACCTTTGGAAAGTGTATTCTGGATCCAACCCAATGTGTGGTTTGTTGAGTGCTCTCAATTCTGGGTTGTACCTGGCTTGTTAGGTATGGTTTGCCTTGATTCCCTGAATGCCAATGCCCCAGTTTGGTGTAGTGGTTAAGTGTGTGGACTCTAATCTGGGAGAACCGGGTTTGATTTCCCACTCCTCCACTTGCAGCTGCTGGATGACCTTGGGCAAGCCATAGTTCTGTCAGAGCTGTTCTCTCAGGAGCAGTTCTCTCAGAGCTCTCTCAGTCCCACCTACCTCGCAGGGTGTCTGTTGTGGGGAGGGGAAGGGAAAGGAGTCTGTAAGCTGCTCTGAGACTCCGAGTGAAGGGTGTGGTATAAATCCAATCTCCATCTCCTCCTCCTCCTCCTCTTCTTCTTCGGCATTATCCCCTCAACCGCCTATATACAAAATCAGAAGCACAGAAAATCTTGATGGTTTAGCTGCATTCAGCTGTTGCTGTTGCTTTCTCAGGATGTTTTTTTCCCTCTGCCTTCTCTCTACGCTTCCCC
>NW_015200028.1:0-1868 GCF_001447785.1 Gekko japonicus | reverse complement strand
GGAAAATTCTGGAGACTTCCAGAAAAGCTTCTTTGACCTGGCCCGACTGGATCAGTGGGAGGGGAAAGCGAGAAGATAAAACTCCTGGGAGCAAGGAGGAAGCTATCTTTTTGTTGCTGGGTCCATCAGAGCAAACAGAACTCTTAGCTGAGGTCTAAAGGCGGCGGCCATTGACCATGTGCTGGCCTGCAACGCTCCAGGAGAGCTAGCTCACACTAACTCAGCTTAGGGGGAACATTGCCTGTGAGGTAAGTGGGGCTGAGAGAGCTCTTTCGAGGACTGCTCGTGAGAGAACAGCTCTGAAAGAACTTGTAACTGGCCCAAGGTCGCCCAGCTGGCTTTATGTGGAGGAGCGGGGAATCAAACCCGGTTCTCCCAGAACTGCGCTTCTAACCACTACACCAAACCGAAGAGTGCCAGACTAGGATCTGGGAGACCCAGGTTCGAATCTGCACTCTGCCATGGAGGTCACTAATGGGCAATAGGTTCGGGATGGACAGGTTCGGGATGGAATCCCCATCCATTCCCAGGAGTTCCAAAGCGTGGCCAGCGGGAGAAAGGGGTGCCATATGCGGCTTCAAAATGCCCTGCAAAACCCTCCGCTGGCTTGGTGGTATTTTCAAATGGCTCTTGAGGTAATGTTGCTATCAGGGCTCTACTGGTAGCTAGGAGCTCCTTTGCATATTAGGCCACACCCCCTAGTGTAGCCAATCCTCCAAGAGCTGACAGTAGCCCCAGTAAGAAGAGCTCTGTAAGCTCTTGGAGGATTGGCTACACTAGGGGTGTGTGGCTTAATATGCAAAGGAGCTCCTGCTACCAATAGAACCCCGGTTGCTATCACACAAGGTATAAACTGGTCCCAAATGGGTCCTCTGCAGCCGGCTGCCTGCAACGGAGCGTGTGCAGAACAGCTTCCCGTTGCAGCTGAAACCAGAAAGGGGGGGAAATCAAAGTGAAATAGAAATGAAAGATTTATTACTTGTGAAGTGGCTAATGTGATTAGCTTTATTGTAGAGGGGAACTGGGGAAGCTCCGGGTTTTTGATCTCCGTCTAGCTTGGGAATTGGAACCATGTTCCGCAGGAGGTTCTTAGATCTCAATGCTTCGGGCAAGGGGGCTGGTTCTTTGAAGCGCTTCCCCCCACACAAACACACCTCCCAAACAGTCCAAGAGCAGAGAAACGAAAGATATCCAAGCAGCCCTTGTTGTTTCAGAAGGAGAGCATATCAGGTCACAGTGGCTCTGGCGACCCACCTATCTAAAGGACTCTGGTCAGATCTTTCTGCCTCTCTCAAGGGAGACCATTGGCCCTTCTAGCCCAGCACTGGACAGTGGGTGTGGTGGAGTCGGTCTGGTGGTTGCGCTTAACTCAGAAAGACCTGAGTTCGAGTCTTTTACTCGGCCACGAAGTCCATTGCTTGATCTTCTTGGGGAGGGGCCGTGGCTCAGTGCTAGGGCATCTGCTTGGCACGCAGAAGGTCCCAGGTTCAATCCCCGGCATCTCCAGTACAAGGGGCCAGGCAGCAGGTGATGTGAAAGCCCTCTGCCTGAGACCCTGGAGAGCCGTTGCTGGTAGGCTTTTCAAACTCCAGGTGGGGCCTGTAGGTCTCCCAGAATTGAAACTGATCTCTAGACTACAGAGAACAGTTCGCTTGGAAAAATATGGCTGCTTTGGAGGGTGGACTTCATGGTGTTATACCCTGGTGAGGTCTCTCGCCTCCCCAAACTCTACCCCCCCCACACACATTTCGAACCTAGAAATGACAACTCTGGTTTGTTGCTTAGGGCTGCTTGGAGTAACAGTGGGATGACAATGAATCTTACATATATGCTTGTACGATGCTGTCTTATACTGAGGCAGACCATCA
>NW_015200027.1:0-1794 GCF_001447785.1 Gekko japonicus | reverse complement strand
GGCCCACCTGAATCTGTCATATAGCCTATCAGGGTGATTATGAGGATAAAAAATGGGGAGAGGAGATCCATGCGGGCCACCCTGTGCTCTACTGTAGACCAACAGGCCAGCCCTTATTTGCTCCCGCTCCAGCCCCAACATGGCTGCCCTCTGAAACTATCTTCTGTCCTCTGGGCTCTCTCAAGTCTTCTGCTGTTAGATCGAGTCCTCCTTGAAACCAACAGGCCAGCCCTTATTTGCTCCTGCTCCAGCCTCTCTAGGGTTTCCAGGTCCTACCTGGCTGCCAGCAGGGGGCACTCCAGGCTGCTGTCTGGGAACCTTCTGGCATGTGTGTTTTGATGATGATGTCCCCCGGAAGTGATGTCATCACATTGCCAACGTCGGGGGTGATGCTCTAGTTTGGGGGCAAAACTCTATGGGTTTTTGCCCCACCCAAACCATAGAGTTGGTCCAAATACTAGAGTGTCACCCCTCAACATTGGCAATGTGATGTCACTTCCACACCGTGTCCCTGTTTGGGGGTGGGGCTTTCCCTCCCAGCCACCTGGCCAGTGGCAGATTTGAGCCCCAAAGACCAGGGGATCCTCTGGCTGGATTGGGGCTCTGGCATCCCTAAGCCTCACGCCTACTCGATTCCTAACCCTCCAGCCTCACTTCTACTCAACACCTCCCCCTTCCCTTATGTGTATTACTCCGCTTACTTTAACAACATTCCCTTGACAACCACTCTTAGACACACCCCTTCCAAATCCTGCCCTTGGCCAATGTCAGCTCCTCAAACGTTTACTGACTAGGACGCTCCTCACAATGTTCCCTCTAAGCTGTGGAGTCCTGTGAGCAAAAATCCTCCTTTGTGAGCCACTGGCATTAACGTTGTGAGCAAGGGATTTGGCAACTGCATAAATTAGCTTGCTCTGGAGCCCTCCTTCCTGAGCGGAGACAAAAATGTGTGAGCCGGAGGTTTAAACACTGTGAGCTAGCTCACACTAACTCAGCTTAGAGGGAACACTGCTCACAACCCTCCTCTCCCTTTCACTGGCACCTGGGTGGCTCCTTGACATGAACAGACAGCTTTAGCTCTCACCCAAGACCCCACATACGCCTGGCATGGCGGTCCCTTTTCTTTTTAAGGGAGGGGCTGTGGCTCAGTGAAAGAGACCCTGCTTTGCATGCAGAAGGTCCCAGGTTCGACCTCTGAAATCTGCAGTTTCAAAAGAGCAGGCAGTTGGGCATGTGAAAGACTTCTTCCAGAGACCCCTGGAAAGCCACTTCCCGTCTGAGCGGACAATATTGACCTTGACAGACCAAAGTTCTGATTCAGTATCAGGTAGCTTTGTGTGTGTTCTAAACTGAAAAGTCCCAGACTGTTCAGCCAGTTTGATGCGGTGGTTAAGTGTGCAGACTCTAATCTGGGAGAGCCGGGTTTGATCCCCCACATCTCCACTGGAAGCTGCTGGATGACCTTGAGCAAGCCATAGTACTGTCAGAGCTGTTTTCTCAAGGACAGTTTTGGAAAGAGCTCCCCCAGGCCCGCCTACCTCACAGGGTGTCTGTTGTGGGGAGGGGAAGGGAAAGGAGTTTGTGAGCTGCTCTGAGACTCCAAGCGAAGGTTGGGGTATAAATCCAATTTCCTCCTCCTCCTCCTCCTCCTCTTCTTCTTCTTCCTCCTCCTCCTCCTCACAGGAAAGATGCTCCAACCCTGTAATTGTCTTGGTTGCCTTCTTCTGTTCCTGTCCGCAGGTCTGCAATTTATTTAATTATTTATTTATTTGTTTATGTATTTATTTATTTATT
>NW_015200026.1:0-1669 GCF_001447785.1 Gekko japonicus | reverse complement strand
TTAAGCCTCCAAGACTTCTCCTTCAATGTGACACATATAAAAGGAGAAGACAACATACTGGCTGACTCCCTATATAGATGTTATGAAGAGCTTGATTAAGGCCAGAAGTTTATGTAGGCCCATAAGATAGAATTCGGTATAAAAGTTACTTAACATCTTGATGAACCCAAGAACCTGCGGGGCGAATGGCATGACTTCACCAGCATGGGTAATCCCCAAGCTGATGGAGTGGGGGAGGTGTAAGGGATGAGAGAAATGAGTTTACAAATTGCTAAGCTCCAGTGATCAGAAAAGAGCGTAGGTTTGGGCAGGATTCTACCTTTAGGAGGGGAGGCTGCGTGCCGTGGTAATTACCAGCAGCTGCAAGGTTTCGTTATCTAAAGGGAGCTTTAGTAAGTGTCCGGTCCCCCACAGCTATAAGTCCAATACACGTTTATACAAAGTAGTATTTTATTAAAGCCATGATAGAGCAGGAACAAGTTCACTGTCCAGAATACCTGGGCCAGGATGGGCAAGGGATAATGGAAGACATTCAAACAGGACATTAACCAATAATCTTGGTTCCCACCGAGTGGGCAGACTCCTAGGTTCGCGCTCAAAAGCCTGAGAATCAACGTTTCCTAAATCATAAACAATTTCAGCTTCACACGGTAGCAGTTCATTATACTTCAAGCAAAGCGGCTCCTCCACACACCTGTTAACCTTGCAGATAAGCGTTGCCTAGCATTTACAGACAGGAATGCATGGCACAAGACAATACATGGGGAAGACAGGGCATGCGCAGATGCCTGGCAGGTCGGAGGACTATTGGTACACAGTCTTCTATGGCAGCTAGCTGACATTCTGCCACCTCAAAACACCATTCCACCTGCCTCCCGGTCAGGGCGGGAGACCTCCCGGTTTCCCCGGGAACTTTTCATGAAAGCTCCTGAGCATGTAAGGGGCCCTAATATCCCCTTCTTCCACCCATTCCCGGTGCTGGGGTCCGAAATCCGCCCATTCGACCACGTTTCCACGTTTCATTTTCGAGTCCAGGATGCTGGCAATTTCGTAGTGCGCCTCGCCATCCACCAAGACCGGGGGGGGTTGGAGGATGCTGTTGGCGCCAGCTGCAAGACCCATTGTCCTTCTTAAGGAGGCTGAAATGGAACACAGAATGCAGAGATCTTAAATTCTTTGTAAGTTCAACATCAACAGCCACCTCATTGATCACTTTGCGTACCTTGAACAGCCCAATGTATTTCTATCCCAACTTTCGACTTGGCTTGAGCATTTTAATGTTCTTAGTGCATACATACACATAGTCCCCAGGCCGCAGAGCCCAACCCACCACCCTACCTCTATCGGCCTGTTTTTTATATGCAGCCTTGGCTGCATCCAACGTTTTGTACAGCAATGGCCAGGCACGTTGCAGAGTCTCGCACCATGTAGATGCCTCACCCGGCTGATCCATATTGTGCCCCTCCAGAAACGGCATAGGGGGGCTGTCATAGCCAAACACCGCCTTGTATGGAGACATGCCAATGGAGGCATGACACGTGTTGTTGTAACAATACTCAGCCAGGGGCAATAAATCACACCAGTCATCTTGTTGATAGTTCGTAAACAACGTAAATATTGTTCTAGCATTTGGTTCACTCTTTGCCCGTCTGTTTCCGGGTGGTATGCG
>NW_015200025.1:0-1661 GCF_001447785.1 Gekko japonicus | reverse complement strand
TCAAGGTAAACAATATGTCTTAACAAATGAGGAACTTTATTTCAAATATTGAAGCAGACATTAAAACATCAATATTCCAGAATTTTGGGATAGATTCTCTCTTTAAGGAATAAACAATAACTTTCCTAAAGTTAGCGATAATCTATTAACAATAAGAAAATCTTTAATGAGGTTTTTGGTGCATTTTTAAGCCACTTCAAGAACTCTGTGGGTTGGTATTTTTTTTAAGTTAATAATGCTGCAGTCCTAAAAGCACTTTCCTGGCAGCAAGCCCCATTAAATAAAATGACACTTACTTCAGAGTAAACCTGCTTAAGTTTGCTAAAATGTGGATCCTTTGAACGGTTTCATGTGCATTAGGTAGTTTCTGCCACAGAGCACAGGTCCTGTTCTGCTAAAAATTCCATTTGCACAGGGGCCATGAATCTTTCGCAAATGGAAGTCTTAGCAGAAGAGGAAGTGCACTCAGAGGCAGAGACTACCTAGTGCACACAGGATGTGTTCCTAGGACCCAAGTCTACCAATACAGGGTGCCAACTTCACAATCTCCATATTGGGCCTTGACCACTCTTACACACACCATATCATGTTCTCCCCCTCCTTGCCATCACAGCCATCCCATCCGAGATACTTTAGGATTAATTCAGAACTCACCATTGACTCCCAGTCATCTGAAGAGTCTCCTTAATGGCACCTACCCTATAAAGAGTTATCTACACCTGTCAGCCTAAGCATCAAATACCGGCTTTTCTATAGTTTAATGCAGTATCAATGTTTAATTCTTGCTTCACCTGATTTTTGTTTTATTGCATTGTTCTAAGCCTCCTTGAACAGTTTTCTGGGGAAGCAGCTAAGTAATGTCCTAAAAAAAGAAGAAACATCATCCCTGGTATTTCCAAATGCTTGTGAAGGAATGACAATACAAATCTTGGCCACAGGACTGCAGCCAAATCCCCTCCTCTGCAGCGTTCCTGTGGTCATGGGGTTGGCTTCCCATGCTGTAAGGCCAAATGGCTTTTGACCATCTAAATCTTCCTTAAGGTTCCTCCAAGTATTTTGCAAGAAAGCTCTCTTTCTTTTCCGTTTCCCTAGACCCTTTAATTCCCAAGAGAGTTTTTGACATTCAGGTTCATTTCCTGTCACGGAGGCCAGTCCTCTTTAAACCCAAGAGAATTCCTCCCCTCCTTCCTTACCCAAACCTGTTAGCGTTTCTAAAACATTTTATGCAGGAGGGAAACAATGAGTTTTCAAAACCATTTCATAAAATTGTTTTATTTCCTTTCGCAGTACTTCAAATGCTTTCTGGCTTGGGAAATGGTTTTTCATAGGTTGATCTAAGTCATTGGTTAACATTCTCAGACTGGTTTACTGTCTCCTTTTGAGGAAGGGAATCATTTTTTCCATGCTGACAACTGCTTCTCACAATATTGCAGGAAACCTTCATGTAGTGAGGGAGAATAGGGTCTTGTTTTTCCTGTTGCTTTAATAGGGGTTGAATCAAACTCCCTAAATATTTCCCAGGATATTTACACACAGGTTTTCAACTTCCATTTGCATGTCTCAAAACTTTCAAGGTGGTATCCATATACATAAGGACACCTTCACCTGTCCAAAGAATCATCACATATCCATAGTAAAGCCCAGAGTTTTCAACTTTCCAC
>NW_015200024.1:0-1853 GCF_001447785.1 Gekko japonicus | reverse complement strand
CAAAAATATGACCACTGAGGAAGGCCTTGAGGGCCAAAGAACGGTTGGTCCTGTTTTAACGTGGTTCAAAGTTATCAACCAAGACATACTGAATTATTGGTCCTGTTTTATTGGTTCAAGGTTTTTAACCTACAAATATCAAAATGCATCAGGTTGCAACTCTTACAACAAACATAAAAGTCCTTTACCTTCCGAGGAACGCCATTAATGTGCAGTTTGACTGTGTACTTTCCACACGGATTATATTCTGGTTCTCCTTTTTTATTCTGAGGGTAAATGATGCTATTTGGAAGAAAAGCGAGGGGAAAAAGGGTCAGAGCTGTCAACCTAAGAGTTTGGGTGAAGAGTGGTGCTGGCCTGGAGGGGTTTAAGGTTAACACGGCTTGGGGGGGGGGTGGTTGATGGAGTAGCAGCAGTCAAATTAAAAGAGTCATGCATTAAGAACAGCACCCAGGTAATGTGGTGCTAAAATTATAAGCAAAATAGTTTTCCATGGCTAGAACTTAAACTAACACTCTTACGTACTTATTTAATTAGATTTTTAGTTGAAACTGGCAATAAAATACATAATACATATATCAACAAATAAAACAATCCATCCAAGATGGCGGAAAAATTTCAGCTACCACAAGCCTCCGGGGGGGGAGGAGAATGGAGGCTGTGAGAGTGTCAGACTATGTATTGCCCCGTTGCTGCCCTGAAACACATGCCTGGCAGAACATCTCTGCCTTACATGCCCTGCGGAAAGGTAACAAATCCCGCAGGGCATGGATGTTCTTTGGCAGAACACCAGGCAGGGGCCTGGTTAAGGACAGCCCGATCTCTCTTGGGTCGGGGATCATCAGGAGGTTCCTACTTCCCAAGTGTAGCACTCTTCTTGGGGCATACTGAGAGAGATCCAGAGCTTGTGACTGACCCAAGGTCACATCAGCAGGTGCAAGTGGAGGAGTGGGGAATCAAACCCGGTTCTCCCAGATTAGAGTCCGCATACGTAACCACTGCACCAAACTGGCTTACAACAAAGAGAAACACAATAAATAAAGTTGAAACTGGCAATAAAATACATAATACATAATACAATAAAATACAAAATACATAATACATATATCAACAAATAAAACAATCCATCCAAGATGGCGGAAAAATTTCAGCTACCACAAGCCTCCGGGGGGGGAGGAGAATGGAGGCTGTGAGAGTGTCAGACTATGTATTGCCCCGTTGCTGCCCTGAAACACATGCCTGGCAGAACATCTCTGCCTTACATGCCCTGCGGAAAGGTAACAAATCCCGCAGGGCATGGATGTTCTTTGGCAGAACACCAGGCAGGGGCCTGGTTAAGGACAGCCCGATCTCTCTTGGGTCGGGGATCATCAGGAGGTTCCTACTTCCCAAGTGTAGCACTCTTCTTGGGGCATACTGAGAGAGATGGTCCTGAAGGTATGTAGGTCCCTGACTGCTAGGGGCCTAAGGTCAAAACCAGCACCTGGGCTGGGACCTCATCCGGTCCTCCACTGGAGGCCAGTGCAGCTCGCACAGCTTTAACTTTAAGGCCTCATGCTTAAGGGTCCACAAAAGAAAGGAGAAAAGAGGTACGTCTCAGGTACATTTAAGAACATTTACTCAATAGTGAAGAATTTAGCTCAACCACTGCATTTTGACAAATGCAACCTTCTAGACTCATGCGCTGAAATATCCAATTACAAAATCATGTAGATTATGCAGGAGAGGAAAAAAAGAGGGTCGCCTGCCTGGGATCTAGCTATTGTCTGAACTGCTAGGATGGAAGCCTTAAACATTCCAAAAGAAATGCAAGCTTGTGAGGAATGATGGTGACCAGAAGGAATGGAGACTCA
>NW_015200023.1:0-1753 GCF_001447785.1 Gekko japonicus | reverse complement strand
CTCACCTGGCGACCCTAGTGACATCACAATAGTGATGCCACATCCTGGCTCCTGGCTCCGCCCCCAAAGTCTCTAGGCATTTCCTGAGTTGGACCTGGCAACCTAGTTTAATCTCTCTTGTCCAGTGGGGAAAACAGTGGGATTCAACCCTATCCTTCGTTCCTCCTGCAGGGCAGAAGAAGGAATCAGAGTCTGAGGTTTCCTCTTTAAAGAGAACAGGAATTCTATAGCTCATCCCCAGTGTCCCCTCTAAGCTGAGTCGGTGTGAGCTAGCTCACAGTTTTTCAGCCTCCAGCTCACAGATTTTTGTCTTTGCTCAGGAAGGATGACTCCAGGGCCAACTAATTTATGCAGTAGCCAAATCGCTCGCTCACAAATTTCATGCCAGTAGCTCACAGAGTAGAATTTTTGCTCACAAGACTCCACAGCTTAGAGGGAACATTGCTCATCCCACTGTTAGACATGAACTGTGTCCCTGATTGTGTTTTTCCCAACCCAATTTGAGAAACACACGAAACAGTCCTGTAGAGAATGAACACTAAAAAAAAAAACTTAATAAGGGAAGAGCACAGATAAACAAAGTTTTGGGACCCTCGAATACCCACCAACTCCTCCAAAATTACAATGGGTGACATAGAATTTTGTACCCAATATGACATAAACAAGCGAAGCATAACTATTGGCTCCATCAGGTTCGTCACAAATTTATAATTGGATGAAGACCTGTGGGTTGGGTCTTCCCAAGTGGTCATGTGGCCGGCATGACTAAACACCAAGGCGCACGGAACGCTGTTACCTTCCCACCGAAGTGGTACCTATTTATCTACTTGCAATGTCTTGCTTTCGAACTGCTAGGTTGGCAGGAGCTGGAACTAGAGACGGGAGCTCACTCCGTCATGCGGCACACTCGGGTCTCAAACTGATGAACTACTGACCTTCCACAGCCTGCAGTTCAGCGTCTTAACCACTTGAGTCTTTAAGCAATAGCCATAAATGAACCAAAGTTAATATCTGAATATATGTTTATGGTTGATTTCTGTTTATGTGGTTAGAATCATAAATAGCACTTGACAGACAGATAGATAGATCATGGAAGTGCTAAGTGTACCTACTAAGTTAACCTATTATTCAGTGGCAGAGTACAATATGTATAACCAGGGGTCATTTTGTAGAAAAAGAGGTGCAGGAGCTCATTAGCATAACTTATTAGCATAGCTTGTTTGCATATGCAACACCCCCTGACATCACTGGAAGTGTGTCAGAGGGCAACACCCACCGCTCAGGCTCCACTGGACTCTTTTGGATTGCTAGGTATTGGGGGGGGGGAAACGCACAGATCTGCCCTCACAGAGGAGGGAGAGCTTGTACCTGAAGGTGGAGGGGGCCTCCGCAACTTACCTGGTTGCTTCTTGCTCATGGCCCAACTGAGGGCTGCTGGGAGCAGGGGACGGGGCTTGCTGCATGCGCCCACCCCCTGGGCTCCTTATTGCCGGAGCTCCGCTCCTGTGCGCTCCCACAGGAAATGACCCCTGTGTATAACAGTGTTTCATAAACTGTGCGTGCAACACCACTGATTTAGTTCCAGCAAGAGACTGGGGGTGGGCTCATTCCCCTCATCTAGGGTCAGGGGCTTTCTGGCAGCCAGTCTTGGGTCATTGGGGGTTATTCACAGGTAGCTCAGGCTAGATGGCCCCGGCGGCTGGAGTTCCCCAGGTCTTCCAGACTTCTGTACCGTTCTCCACAGACGCACTAC
>NW_015200022.1:0-1813 GCF_001447785.1 Gekko japonicus | reverse complement strand
AACCACTTGAACCACCGCAGCTCCTTAGGTGGAGGGAGTGGCAGAATGAAAAACTCTTGTCCCGAATGTGCTTCCAAGCAGGTTTTGGAGGGGTGAGGATCAATGTTCCCTCTAAGCTGTGGAGTCTTGTGAGAAAAAACTGCTTAGTGAGCGACTGGCAGTAAAGTTGTGAGGGAGCCATTTGGCTGCTGTATAAATTCGTCTGCTCTGGAGCCCTCCTTCCTGAGCTTAAGACAAAAATGTGTGAGCCGGAGGCTAAAAAACGGAGAGCTAGCTCGCACTAACTCAGCTTCGAGGGAACACTGGTGGGGAGGTGTATGATTCAGCTGTACAAAACCCAGATCTCCTCATGGTGCCTTAGGCCTGCTGGCTTTCTTCATTTACATCCTGCACAGATACCTGTCTGTTTCCTTCCCCATGTAATAAAATGTGTACTTGGCATCCTGTGGCCCCCTTTCATTTTAGATCATTATAACCCTTGCCAGGATGTCCTCGAACCCAGTGCTTTGTTCATTTACACTGTTGTCTAATCGCAGGTTGCGGCCCAAGTGTCCTGCTCTGGGACAAACGATCATAGAGAGGTGGAAGGAGACCTGTAAGCCATGCCTCCAGCCATTCAATGTATCCCCGAAAGAGGGCTCTCAGCTTCTGCTGGAAAACTCCAGGAAGGAAAACCTTCCCCTCCACACAGATACTTGGTTCTGGTGGGTAGCAGTGTTTGTCTGAAGCAACAGAAATTAAAGTTTGAGTCCAATGGCTCCTTTAAGACCAACAAAGTTTAATTTCTGGGTATAAGCTTTCATGTGCACACACACATCTCCGGGTACATCTGAAGAAGTGTGCGTGTACACGAAAGCTTAAAACACATCTGAAGAAGTGTGCATGCACAAGAAGAGAAGAAGAAGAGGTTGGTTTTATACCCCCCCCTTCACTACCCAAAGGTGTCTCAGGTCGGCTTACAAACTCCTTTCCCTTCCCCTCCCCACAACAGACACCCTGTGAGGTAGGTGGGGCTGAGAGAGCTCCGACAGAAACTGCTCTTTTTTCAAGAACAGCTCTTATCAGAACTATGGCTTGCTTAAAGAAAGCTTATACTCAGAATTAAACTTTGTTGGTCTCAAAGGTGCCCCTGGACTCAAACTTCATACTTGGGTCTATTTTTGGGCTGCCCCTTACTGTTAGGAGTTTTCTCCATAGACTCAACTGAAACGTAGCCACCTCTGACTTCAGCTCTCTAGACAACCAGGGACCAACTCCTTGCCCTACTTTGTTTCATAGTCCTTCATGTACTTCAAGAGTGCTCTCCTGCCTCATGCCTGTCTGTGTGAGATTTGTCCTTGTTCCTTAACAAAGTCACTCGTTTCGAGTCCAGAAGTACCTTCCAGTGTTCCCTCTAAGCTGAGTTAGTGTGAACTAGCTCACATATTTTTAGCCTCCGGCTCACACATTTTTGCCTTCGCTCAGGAAGGGATGGCTCCAGAGCAAACTAATTTATGCCGTAGCCAAATCGCTCACTCACAACTATAATGCCAGTAGCTCACAAAGTAGAATTGTTGCCCACAAGACTCCACAGCCTAAAGGGAACATTGTTAGAGACCAACAAGGTTTTTGGGACATGACTCTCGAAAGCTGAGTACAGTGTGCATGCTACAACATCTAGGCCTTCACAGAGCTACAGCAGGCTTTCCCCCATCGGGTCCTCAAGCCTTGCTGTTTTGGAGCATGTACTTGATGGCATTATAAACTGTTGACATCCCTCCCCTCCCCCAAACCCATCCTCCCCGTCCCAGGCTTAACCCTCAAATCTCCAGCA
>NW_015200021.1:0-1680 GCF_001447785.1 Gekko japonicus | reverse complement strand
TCATTTTTGTTATGGTTAAATATAAAGTTAATTATTCAATTTATATCAAATTATTCATACAATTTAGTGGGAACATAAATTCTTTACTTGAAGATATATAAAAATGGTTGATATCTGATGTTTTACATAGGTTTATAATTACTATCATACCAC
Organism: Gekko japonicus; assembly: GCF_001447785.1. Classification (NCBI taxonomy): domain Eukaryota; kingdom Metazoa; phylum Chordata; class Lepidosauria; order Squamata; family Gekkonidae; genus Gekko; species Gekko japonicus. The sequence goes on along the minus strand of NW_015200021.1, from coordinate 1,527 downwards.
TGAGGGCATGCCAGGGCTTACAACGGGCATGCATTGTAAGAACCTACTTAATAATCTTATCGGAGGGGCCACGGTACATGTCCGATCTATACCCTATGGTAAGGGAAAGATTTTCTAAGCTTTTAACTACCAAATGAGATATGGCATCTAACACATTGCACACTGTATCTCTGAATTGCAGAGGCCTCAATAACAAAGTCAAAGCCAAGCGCATCTCTTCATATCTTAAGCAACAGAGGATGGATATAGCATTTCTCCAAGAGACTTTAATTAAGAAAGGGGATTTGGCCTTTACCTCTAATTGGTTCTCAAAACAATACTTGGCGCACGGGTCATCTAAGGCTAGAAGTGTTGCGGTGATAATTCCCAAAAATATCAGATTCAATTTAGAAAAGTCCATGATAGATGAAAAAGGCAGATACATATTTCTAAATGGCTTACTGAATGGAATACAAACTACTCTAGCCTCAATTTATGTGCCGAACCAGGCACAAGCCCAATTCCTACAAGAAACGCTTTTAAAATTACAAGAATTCAGAAGGGGTGTTTTAATTCTAGGAGGAGATTTTAACGACACATTGAACAAATTCAAGGATAGATTCAGACAATGTAACCAAACTCAGCAACCGGAGGTCAAGGAGTCAACAGATAAAATCCAAGACTTAATTGAGAATTTAGGTCTATGTGATATCTGGAGACACTGCAACCCAACATCACGTGATTACACATTTTTTTCTTCTCGACATCAAGTGTACTCCAGACTTGACTACATACTTACATCTGCAGATTTAGTGAATCAGGTCGAGTTTACAGAGATTGGCATATGCAGGTGGTCAGACCATGCCCCAGTGTTATGCAGTTTAAGATGGGGAACGAGCACACACACCAGACCACAATGGCGTTTAAAAGCATTTTTATTACAAAATTCATCTATGCTACATGAATTACAAGAGGAGCTTCGAGAGTTTTTTTACAGTAATGAAGATTGCGGTGTATCGCCACAAGGGGTCTGGGACGCATCAAAGGTGGTGCTCCATGGCAAATGTATTGCTCTCTTTGCAGCCTGGAAAAAGAAAAAAGAAACAATTAAACAGGAACATCTAACTAACATTGCGGAGCTGGAACATACACACAAACAAACTTGCAATTCCAAGATATATTCATGTCTCCTCCAACTGTGTAAACAACTGGAAAGTATTGAATTAGCATCCCAAATTCACTCATCTCTCTTCTATAAGAAAAACTCGACTACTAAAGGGCATAGAGCTCTCAAAGCACTTGCATGGAAAATCAAACAACAGCAGTCTGTAAGATATATTAACCCTCTCAGAGACAGTAAAGGTGTTGTTCATTCTGACTCCATCCGGATTGTTAAAATAATGGAAGAATTCTATACAAACCTCTACACATCCTCTTCCCCTAAAGAATCTGAAATAAGCCAATACCTACAATCGATGTGAATTGAAACCATTAACTAGTGAACACAAAGAGTTCCTGGACCTACCGATCACTGAGAAAGAGATAGAG
>NW_015200020.1:0-1713 GCF_001447785.1 Gekko japonicus | reverse complement strand
ATACAAAGAGGTAGGGCTTTTGGCAGCATTGACTTCAATGGACTCTGAAGGGTATAACTCTGCTTATTATGGCACTGTTATCCTCTGATATGTAGTGCAATTATTACACAGTTTTGTGGGGAAGGGAGCATATAATAGGCTTGCTCTCCAATGAACCTCCTTTAGCTTTGAGGTCTTCTTTGTTCTTACAGGCAAATGGGTAATTCCTCCTTCTGAGGTCAGGCAGTTGGTGACCACTGACAGGGTCTTTTCTGTGGTTGGAACTCTTTGTGAATAGGCTATCAAAAGGCTCATATGGTTTCCACTTTATTTTCCTTTCTGGTGATGTACTTTTATGTCCTAATTTTTTCCCAGCTTTGGTTTTACTGTTTCTGAGATAATTGCTCTCTGAGGAAGTGTGCTTGCACATGCAAGCTTATACTGTGAATAAAACTTTGTTGGTCTTAAAGGTACCACTGGACTCGCATGGCTACCCCACTTGAATTTGCTCTCATAAGTGTGTTTTATGCTATTCCTTGTTGTTTTATTGCTATTTTATCCTTGCTGTGACCTGCCTGAAGTGTGTGTAGGCAGTGTATACCCTGCCTGAAGTGTGTATAGTGCATATACAATTTCTAATTAAACACAAAACACAGAATATAAATGTTTTGTCTCAAGTTAGCACTTCAGTTGTGATGAAATGGCAGTTTCCTAACACCCAGAATGTATGATTATGTTATTAGGTGAATGCCATCTTTTGCAGTATTCTTGGTGCAATGCTGAGTGGACTGTAGTTGCATGAATGCCAGGGGCTCCTATAGTTTTTGTGAATCACTAATCATGAGTAACATCACTTATTTCGTGAACCCCATACTATTTAATGTCCTTTTTAAAAAGTTTTCATTTTTGATTATATTAAAATCTTTCTTACACACATAGCAGTAAGAGAGAAGTGCCAGCAGGTGTGCTGCCCCATGTGGTGCAAGTTTTTCCTATGAGGCAGCCCCACCCAGTGAAAAATGCTGAGTTATGTCAGTCAAAGCCACACTAATCATTCAAACAACCCGGAAAGTGGCAGACACCAACAAAACTATCTCCTCCCCCTGCAACAATGCTCTTGCTAATCCATTGGTTTTACTTTTCTTTATATTTAATTTTTTAAACTAGTTGTTAAGGCTTTCCTTATCTACCTCTCCTGCCACAGACATCTCTACTGCATGTGAAAAAGAGAATTACTTCACTTCCCTGTTCAAATCAAACAGATGAGACTCTGCACAAAATCAGTCCCCTCCACATATTCGATTCTGTATGAATTGTAAAATATTGTATTGTGACTTGATGGAGGATCATGCAGAGGTAGGGTTGCCAGGTCCCTCCTGGCAATTGACAAGTGATGGATGGGTAGGGTTGCCAGCTCCAGGTTGGGAAACTCCTGGAGATTTGGGAATGGAGCCTGGGGAGGACAGGGACCTCAGTGGGGTAGAATGCCATAGAGTCCACCCTCTAAAGCATCCATTTTTTCCAGGGGAACTGATCTCTGTAGTCTGGAGACGAGCTGTAATTCTGTGGTATCTCCACCCCTGGACGGATGGCATTCCTATTAGGGTACAGTTTTCAGATTTGTGTGGATGACCTTTGAGGGCAATTTTATGTTAATGGTAAAAAATGTGTGTTTCTTCCCTTTACTCTGGTCTCATACCCAGGCACCTAAAAATTTGGGCTTGATACATAGTC
>NW_015200019.1:0-1861 GCF_001447785.1 Gekko japonicus | reverse complement strand
ATGTTGCTGCCTGCTGGTAACATCACGGCCACACCGGGCTAGGCCTCCCCCACCCCGCTGCTGCTAAGTCCCACTCACTAGTCAGCTGATTGGGAACAGGAGGGTGGGTGGACGACATGGAGACCCGGAGCCCTAACTGCACTGCTTGGCTGGCATAACTACAGGATACACCAACTGTGTTGCCCTCAGCAGAGATCAGAGTAGTAAAGCATGGCAAATTGTTTACTATACCTGTAAACATATAATGAATTCAGGGAACTGTAGTTCTAGCAACCTCGGGGTCAGATGGTCTGAAGTAGCCTCCCTAATTGGTTCTATATAGATCCTTTTCCTGTAATAAACTAGCCGGCGAAAGTAGGTTGCCCCCCCCCCGCTGCTGTAAGCCCCACCCACTAGCCAGCTAATTGGCACTAGGGGGAGGCAGCTGGGGTTGGAGAGCCCTAACTGCACCTCTAGGCTGGCATAACTCCAGGATACACCAACACAACTCAGATGTGCCAGCATACTGCCCAGTCCCTGTGCCCTTAAGCCCCCCCCCCATGTGGTTTTAGAGCTGATCTCTTATACGTTCACTTAGATGTATTATCCGGATGGAACTGTTACATACTAGAGCTATTATTAGCCACTTTTGAATTGATGCACATATTTTGGAAACTCATGCTTTGAAGAAATAACAACACAAACTGACGTTTGATAAAGACTCAGGTCAAAATGGACTGTCAAGCTCGAGAAAGTTCGTCTTAGATGCGTCCAGGGGCTTAGCTGTTAAGGCTGAAGCAACAATCAAATTCAGTCAGATTCTCATTTCTACTTCAAATAACAATATTGAACATTTATATAGGATTTCTAGTGGTAGAAAAGAGCAAGAGTCCAGTAGCACCTTAGACTAACCAAATTTGTGGCAGGGAAGGAGCTTTCATGAGTCACTCCTCATTTCTTCAGAGGATTTCTAGTATTCAGAGCCCTTCGGACACATTATCTTACTGTTACCTTTACAGCACACCTTGGAATCCACAATGGAGACTCTGCAGTGTTTTACATATGCATATTCTGACACAGCTCCACTGAAGTCTGATTCCCCATAACCCAAAGCTGTTATCATGGCATTACTCCATAGCCAAATGTTTCAATAGACAGCAAAATAGCTGGCTATTAATAAATACTTTTTTAAAAAGAGGGTTTACTGTTTGGTGTTAGACAGAGTCTGTATAACCAATGTTGTTTCACTCAAACTTGTTTTTGCACAGACTTATGGGAGTTACAGCTCCCCCACCCAGGCTGGGTCATTGAATTACTTGATCCATGACCCTTCGGAAAATCTATTTCATGTACTGGACAGATGCAAAAGTAGCTGCAATGCAAAAGGAAATGAGACTCCACCAGCACAACTACTGCACAGCCACACAGCTGTTTAGCATAGTATTTGTGCTGGATGGCTCTCTTGAGGCTTAACTCTCAAGAGAATGTGGAAACCGAAAATTGAACTTTCACCTGCCAAACATGTTCACAGTGAAGTTTTCAGCATCCCTAGCCCCATTATACGTCAACTGTTTCCAAAGTGTCCTCTTAGAAACTTCAGAACTGAAATCCCACATTTTCTGGACACAATCGTCATCCAGATTCCAGTTCTATCGTATTCAAAACATGAAAAGCACTCAGTTCCCAACTTATGGGAAATGCAGCGAATATACATTTTGAGAAAATTTCTATAATGCGGGATACAGAGAAATTTAATTCAAACACTCACGTTTTCGACTCTAGTCCATAACCAGTGTCCCATGTCCAATAGCCTCTGAGCGATATAAGTCCAAACCAGTGAGGAGCTTGTCTCTTGCGAACCTGGTCCTCTAAAAGCCGCTGT
>NW_015200018.1:0-1725 GCF_001447785.1 Gekko japonicus | reverse complement strand
CTGGCTGTGCGTTGAATCTGTCCAGAAGATGCTGTTGACTCAGCGTCAGACGGAACAGCTAGTCAGGCAGAAAGCAAAGTGGGTCTCACTTTGCTATCTCATTTCCATAGTGAGAGAGGAGGAGGAGGAGGAGGAGGAGGGAGAAGGGGAGAAAGAGTGCAGGCTCAAGGCCCTGTCCCAATCAGACCCACCTAAGATCTAGAAGGAAAAATCACATCTGAATCAGCTGCTGAAGTGGCCTTTAGACTTTCCTAATGTAAACTAACCTTTCTGAAGTGGATTCTAAGAAATACAGTACGAAAGAATTCTTTGAACCGTTTTTAAATAAGACAGCACCCCACCCACTTGGCTAAACACTTTGCAGCAAGATAAAACATGAAGTAAGGGTATTCACATCATTTCTGAATAGTGATAAGGAGGGCTCTTTTTGTAGCAGGAACCTCCTTTGCATATTAGGCCACACACCCCTAATGTAGCCAATCCTCCAAGAGCTTACAGTAGCCCCTGTAAGAAGAGCTCTGTAAGCTCTTGGAGGATTGGCTACATTAGGGGGTGTGTCACCTAATATGCAAAGGAGTTCCTGATACAAAAAGATCCCTGAATGTATGCTGTTCTGGGGCAAACAGCAGACCTGTAGCTACCATGGGGCATTTTGGGGCCCCGCCCCCTTAATTAAAAGTCCCACTCCACAAATAGCCATGCCAGAAACCTTATTTTTTACGTGAGACCCCCCCATTGCCGGCTGCTGGCAGCCACGATCACAGTGAGAGTACTTTGGCTTGCCCTTGGTCTTCCCTCTCCCTCCCACTGTGGAATTTAGGGGGGCATCATGGGACCCAGGAAAAGACAGCTCAGGGGGCATTTAATTGCCTTCAGAAGACATTTAAATGCCTTTTGAGTTCCCTCCCACAGGACAAGGAAGCTTAGAAGGACACTCAAGAGTGGCACCTTCAGTCCATCTCCCACAATCTCCATGGTGAGAGTACTTTGCCCTGTGGAAGGGAACTCAAAAGGCATTTAAATGCCTTCTGAAGGTATCTAAATGTCTTCTAAACTGTTTTTTTTTACTAGGAACTGACATGCTTGCTGCCCTGTCCCTTGAAAGGAAGGACTAGAAACAGGCTTGGAGTCTCCCCCTCTAAAAACAGACATTCAGATTAATTTAATTAACTGTAATTTAACTGCTCCCTTAAAATTTTAAATGCCCCCGGAACAAAACAAAAAAATCCTGCCAATGGGCCTGGCCAAACAGGGCCACAGTTTTTAGTGGCAGGATATCTACACTCAGGTTCAGAACACACTGAATATCTACCTGATAAACAGCTGCCCGTAAACTATCTGCTTTATCAAGTTCAGCACTATATTTTTGTAAATGCTTGTTGTCCAAGACCTTTAAAGTTCCTAAATATTGAGAAGATGTACTTATTGGGATAGAAGACTTCCCTGTTTTCTTCAGATATGTAGAGCTCAAAGATCTGTAAAATAAAATACAGCATATCAAGCTTTACAAGGATAAAGGAGACACAGGAAGGGCCCCTTTTTAGTAAGTAAATACAAACATTATCAGATTCAGTATGGTCTAAAAAAGGCACTTCTATTTGGTTGGGCTTCAGTCCTAGACTCAAACATCAAAAGGGTAAGATGCAGAGCACAGTATACCTTGTATGGGAGAATCTTTTCCCATGAAATTCCATGGAAGAATACAAATGGCCAACAATGGAAGGA
>NW_015200017.1:0-1817 GCF_001447785.1 Gekko japonicus | reverse complement strand
AGTACCGCTTTCTCTACCTGCTCTTTCCTTATGCCTGCCAAATTGCTGTTCTGAATCCAAGCCACTGAATAAGGCACATATGGAATACTTATCCAAATACGCATCATCTGTTTGCAGAAACTAACAGTGGGTCATGAGAAGGATGTGGAATGGAACAATTAGGTGCAGGAAAGATTCAGAGCAATTACTGAATGGAACAGGAGACATTTGCGCAGCCAACACTACTGAGGTTATATTCAGACTCAGTTCACACAAGAACATAACAGAAGCCAATGTTGGATCAGGTCAATGGCCCATCCAGTCCAACACTCTGTCACACAGTGGCCAAAAACACCAGGGGCCATCAGGAGGTCCAGCAGTGGGGCCAGGGCACTAGAAGCCCTCCCACCGTTGCCCCCCCTCCAAGCGCCAAGAATACAGAGCATCACCTGCCCCAGCCTGTGAATTCCTATCTATACCTTGTGGCTAATAGCCACTGATGGATCTCTGCTCTTAAGAACATAAGAGAAGCCAATGTTGGATCAGGTCAATGGCCCATTCTGTCCAACACTCTGTGTCACACAGTGGCCAAAAATACCAGGTGCCATCAAGAGGTCCACTAGTGGGGCCAGGACACTAGAAGCCCTCCCACTGTTGCCCCCCCCCCCAAGCACCAAGAATATAAAGCATCACTTGTCCCAGCCTGAGAGTCCCTATCTATACCTTGTGGCTAATAGCCACCGATGGACCTCTGCTCATAAACCTGAACAGCTAATTGGCGCTTTTTAAAATGTCATACCAGGGCAATGCATGTGCAACTCAAGTGGATGGGTCAGTCACAGACATATTTCTGCACACAGTTCCCCATCCAGCCAGGATGTACGTGTAGGAGCTTGCTTTTGCACGCATACACCCCTTTGCTGGATTGGGCTCCTTTCACTAATTTTCATCAGGGACACTTTATAACAAGGAATGCTGCCTCCTCTCCTGACAGTAGCCCCTATGCCTTAAGCAACGGCATGATAATGATATAGCAGATGCTGCTTTTCTTATCATCGAGTTGTAGGGATGGGGGAGAACAGCCTATTTGTAACCCTTTGACATTAATGTCCAACGCCAAACAAACCACACAACTATCCCTCCTTTGCTATGTTAATTACCTTGCTGAGAACTGGTGCCAAGCCCTGCTTGGCCATACATTCACGGTCATATTCTGGGCAATGCCACTCTCACCTGCAAAAGGGAAGATTTGCTTTGCACAATAAGCAATTCCAACCTAGGAGGAGTGGTAAATTTTTCAGCCTAATGGCCGCATTTGGGGTCTCTGCCTGCTTTTGAGTAGGATGCCGGCTTTCAACTTGGAGTCCCCCAAAATGGGTGGAAATCTAAAGGTGCTCTCTTACTGGCACTCCACCTTGGAGCCTGTCTGACATTTTGTTCAGGAACAAAGTTAGAGTCCCGTGGCACCTTTAAGACCAACAAAGTTTTATTCAAGGTGTGAGCTTTCGTGTGCACGCATACTTTGTCAAACGATGAAATGGAATTACATATCATAGTTGTATATATAGGGGTGGCCGGTTAATATATTTTTAAACATATCAAAAGAATTTATTTAGTATTTTATTTTCACATTTGTCCATTTTCTGTCGGTTATTTATTTATTATTTTATTTTCACATAAATAATAAATAAAAGAATGACAAGCTCGGTGTCCCGCTCCAGAGCACCCGACCCCGGAGGTCCCGGGGAAGCAGGGATACCCCACCCCTCCATCGCCGAATCTGAGGGCACGGGGCGACTTGCCAAGTGGAAGCTGTCCAGCGGGGGAACGGCCGCTCG
>NW_015200016.1:0-2072 GCF_001447785.1 Gekko japonicus | reverse complement strand
ATTATTTCTAGGAATAAGGTCAGGTCTTTTGTAATGTGTGAAAGAAAAGCGGTCATTGAGTGAAACAAGATGTTGAGGATTTGTCCTTGAATTTGTTTCTCCCTTTTTGTCTTTTTACTTTTTAAAAAAGAACAGGTTCCCTTGTATCTTAGGCTCTGTTCTTCAGGACTAGTTGCTGGGAGAGCCGGGTTCGAATCCCCACCCGTGCCATGGAGGCTCGCTGGGAGACCCTGGGCCAGCCATGCTGTTTCAGCCTAGCCTCCCTCACAGGGTTGTTGTGAGGATACAACAGAGGAGAGGAGAGCGATGTCAGCAGGCTCCGGTCCCCACTGGGCGGGGGGGTTCAAATGAAGTGAAATACCCTCTCTGAAGGCTGCAGGGCTTCATAACTGCTAATAGTGTAATTTGTTTTTTAAAGGAAGATGTTTAAAACATCTTTTCCCCCCTGTGTTTTTATTTCTACGTTTTAAAAAAATCCTACATTAAAAAAAATATTAAAGGGAGGTGTGAGTTTTGCCAGGTTTGTGTCTGGGGGCGGGGGGAAGAGATCCTGCCACAGGGATCTGACCATGTGAAATTAACACCCGGGTCCAGGTGGTCTCCTCTTTAACTCAGCGGGCCAGAGGCCGGAGGCACCAACCCGGATTCAGTCCACAAAACTTTAATGGCGTTTAGGGAGACCCCCCCCCTTCCCCCAGCACGGACAGGCAGGGCAGAGTCGGGACCCAGACCTCTGGCGGAGGGGAGGGGGCCAAGATGGGGAGGCGGCTGGAGTGGCGGCGGCACTTAGGGCCCCTTGGGTGAGTTCCCCCCCCATGAGCTGGAATTCCGGGGGATCCCCAGGTCCCACCTGGAGGCTGGCATCCCGCGGGGCTACTGCCACTTTCTCCCAAAGAGCCCCACTTCCTAGGCGTTGTTTAGGCGTCAGGAAAGTCTCTGCTGTTGAATCCCGGGGTTTGTGGGAGGAAACGACCCCTGGTGCCCCTCTTTGGGCGTCAAGGGCCGACGGGAAGGAGTGAGTTTCCCAGACCAGGAAGTCCCGAATTGAAGCTCGAGGGTTACGCCACGCCGGCCTGGAGACATCACACCTTCTCTCCCCGCGACCCCGCTCCGTTCGGTTCCCTCCCATTTGACCGGCCAGGAGCCCCCCCTCCCCACCTTGGTGTTCAGTAGTGTCTGGATGCGGAGGGACTCCAGGCCGTGCCTTTGCACGAGTTCAAACCGGAGTCACACCGGATCGCGCGGTTCCTCCAGCAGGGGCCATCCAAGATTCCCCCTTTGGTATTTTGTCAGAGCTGTCCCTTGGGCCTGATCCACCCCTCTCCATACACATTTCCGCCAATTCCACCCCTCGCTGCCACGGGTTCGAGCCTCCCCGGGGCTGGCTTCGCCCTCTCCTTCTGAAAAGTATGCGGAGGGACGAGTGATTTCAGCTTAGGTACTTTTATTAGTACCTAATTAGAACCTAGCAGTTGGAAAGCAAGAATAGAGGTTCTCTTCCGGAGCTCCGTACCTGAGAGCTCCCCCCCGACTAGAGCCCTGCTCAGAAGTAAGTCACGTGTTATGCAGCGGGGTTCCTCCCAGGAAAGGACCCTCAGGCTGCAGCCTTCCTTTCCTCCTTCCTCTCTTCTTTGACGGGCTCCAGGCGTCTTACAAACAAACACCGATTTGGAAAAAGAGCCAGAGTCCAGGAGCACCTGAAAGACTAACACAATTGGTGGCAGGGTAGGGACTTTCGGGAGCCACTGCTCACTTCTTCGGATACAGCCAGAATGGGAGTCCCTCTGTCCTAAGAGCCGTGGAGTGTAATCTGGGAGAGCCGGGTTTGATTCCCCGCTCCTCCTCCACATGCAGTCAGCTGGATGACGTTCTTCTGAGCGAAGCTCGAGGGTTACGCCACGCCGGCCTGGAGACATCACACCTTCTCTCCCCGCGACCCCGCTCCGTTCGGTTCCCTCCCATTCCTTGATTTATTAGTACTTACTTATTTGTTGCTTATTTATTGATTTATTTCCTGACGGACTGATTTATTATTCACGTTTCCTTCGCCGCCTTTCTTCCTTTCTCCCAAC
>NW_015200015.1:0-1721 GCF_001447785.1 Gekko japonicus | reverse complement strand
TGTGTGCGCACAAAAGCTCATACCTTGAAAAAAATATTTTTCTTCTTAGAGGTGCCACTGGAGTGACTGGACTCTAAATTTGTTCATTAGAATGATACTGTCAGCTTTGGGAAAAGTGCTGTACTCTCCCCTACTCCCAAGCATGTCATCAGAGACAGAGCCAACTGTCACTTCAGCAGTACATAAATGGCCCCAATTCAGGAAGGGATAGCATATGGAGTTTGGACTCTGAGTAGCAGTGAAACAATGTTGTTGAAATATCAAACTGGGATTCTCATAATACAACTTTCATCGCAGCAAAGTGCCTGGGAGTCTTATGGCTGCAAAGTGCCTGGGAGTCTTATGGCTGTTTCTTGGTTCTTTTGTAAAAGTTCCCAGCAGCCCTACCAGAGGAAGGGGCAGCCTGCAGTCCAGCTTGACAACAGGGGAAAGAGGCCTGCTTTTCACTCTCTGCTGGAAAGGAAGGGGGGATTGTAGGTCCAAAATTCTTTACACAACAAGCTGCATTGTGTACTAATTCTGTTCTTACTTGGGATGGTGTGTTTGATCCTCACACCACTCCTGTGAAGTAAAATGGCCCCGGTCATACGGGAGGCTTTGATCCACAAGAGGGACGGATCGGGGGTGCATCAAGAGGGCGCAATCATACCGCAACATCTGGGAAGCGGCGCACACCCGTCCCCGATCTGTCTCATGTGGCTGAAAATGCGGATTTTTAAAAAAAACCCTAGAAAACACTAGTACTTACCAGAAAATCTGCTGCAGGGACGACCGTCTGATCGCCGGTGCGCTCATCTCTCCAGCAGCATGCGAGGTCCTGCCGAACTGCGCATGCACACACATGCGCAGCAGGCTTGCCTCGCTCTCCAGTCCATGGCTTCCTCCCGGCATCTGATCATGCCGGGGAGGACCTGCGCGGTGGCTGGGGGAATCTGTCTGATCCCGCCACTGCGCTTCTCTTTTGATGAGGCTCAAAAAATCCGCACTTTAGCCGTGCCTTTCCCCCCAGTGTGACCGGGGCCAATATACTGGGAGATGCTGAGTAGCTTTATGACTGAGTGGAGATTTGAATGGGATGTTTGAGAAGAGGATTGATTTAAAAAAATTCTTTCAAATAAAGGGCAATATTTTTAGCATTTTAATATTTTTCACTGGAGTTCAAATGGAGATGGAGACCTTGCATGCATATTCTTATCCACCCCCCCACCCCAATCGGAATAATGAGACAGACAACAGTTTGGAAGTAAACAAGGGCCACTTTATTAACTATTTAACATAACAGTGTGGCAAGGGACAAACTAAGCGAGCACGGAACAGGCAAGGCAGGTGTCACTCCCAGGGCCGGCTCTATCACTAGGCCAGCTAGTGTCTGGCCTAGGGCGCCGGGCTGTCCAGGGCGTTAACTGCCCTGCCACCGCCTGCCCACCCCCCTGTCCAAAGCCGCTGCCTGCCTGCTAGTGGCTGAGCTTGCTGGTGGCACGCATGCAGCATGCTGCTCCACGGGCCGTCCTGCCCGCCCCAAGTTACTCGCACAGCGCACCCATTGATCCGCCGGCTGTGCCTGTGGCCATCCTGATTCTCCCCTGCCGCCCTCTGAGCCAGCCAGCCAGCCTGATTTCCACCGCGCTCGCCAACGACGCAACGCTGGCAGCAGCCCCAGCCAGCCACTCGCCAGCCCAGCCCGGCCATCGCCCTCGAGGAGGGGAGGGGGCGGATTAAGG
>NW_015200014.1:0-1956 GCF_001447785.1 Gekko japonicus | reverse complement strand
TTAGGTTCTTTCCATGTGCCGCTGGCTCTATCCTGTCTAATGGCTCTGCTTTCATGTATTAACGGTAATGGTAACGGTTCCCTTGCTCGAAAGCGAGTCGAGTCCGACTCTAGGGTTGCGGTGCTCATCTCCGTTTCAAAGCCGAAGAGCCAGCGCTGTCCGAAGACGTTTCCGTGGTCATGTGGCCGGCATGACTAAACACCAAGGCGCACGGAACGCTGTTACCTTCCCACCGAAGTGGTACCTATTTATCTACTTGCAATTTCTTGCTTTCGAACTGCTAGGCTGGCAGGAGCTGGAAGCAGAGACGGGAGCTCACTCCGTCATGCGGCACACTCGGGTCTCGAACTGCTGAGCTACTGACCTTCCACAGCCTGCAGTTCAGCGTCTTAACCACTTGAGCCACTGCAGCTCCTATGGCTATTTAAAACATTCCTGGGATGCTGTAGTTAAAAAAACCCTATGCTTAAAATGTCTCTAATTCCATATTAGACTGACATTATGCAGAACGGGGCCTCGGTCATCTGTCGTCCGGTACTCACATTACCGCGGAGGTGTGGGAGCGCATGAGCAAGTGTGAACCAGACAGAAGGATCTGACTCCTCAGCATAGCATAAGAGCATCGTAAGAGCCCTGCTGGATCAGACTAGGGTTGCCATTCCCCAGATTGGGGTGGAGGACGTGCCCCCAATTTTGTTCATATTAAAAAGCATTGCTAAACAGAGCTTAAGCTTAAAGTGCTGAAGAGCTATTGGCTCCCTGACATTTTGTGGCTGGCGTTGCCTCTTGTGGCAGCCGTTTTGTGGTCATGCCCACCACCCTGCATCAGAGTTCCAAAGGTGCCCGCAGGCTCACAAAGTGTGGGGACCACTGCTGTAAGATTGTGACAGGTGGGAAGCCTCTGTTTGAAGCCAGGTTGGCCTGAATTGTTGTGTCACATTTTGTTCTCCACTCACTGATTGACTGAATAGTCTTTCACCTACCTGCATTCCACCCAGCTCCACTCCATTCTTCTGTTTTAGCAGGAATCTTTGCCGTTACGGTCAAAAGTTTTTGTCCTACTTTGTAATTCCCTTGCTGACTGATGGAGTCGTATCTGTAATATACCTTGAGTCCCCAGGAGAAAGGTGGACTACAAATGAAAATGATGATGGTGACAGTAATAACTGTAAATGAACTGAAGTAGATTTTAAATCATGTTGGATGGTGGGTGGTTACAGTTTTTAGCCACAAGAAGGAGGAGGAAGCTCTTTGACTAGAGGGCACATGGGCGAAGGAGCAAAAAGAGGCAGTGAAGCTCGAAGAAGAAGAAGAGGAGGAGGAGATTTGATTTATACCCCGCCCTTCACTTCCCGAAGGAGTCTCAGAGCGGCTTACAAACTCCTTTCCCTTCCCCTCCCCACAGCAGACACCCTGTGAGAGAGGTGGGGCTGAGAGAGCTCTTTCGAGGACTGCTCTTTAGAGAACAGCTCTGACAGAACGTGTGACTGGCCCAAGGTCACACCAGCAGCTGCATGTGGAGGAGTGGGGAATCAAAACTGGTTCTCCATGGTTAGAGTCCATGCTCTTAACCACTACACCATACTGGCCTTGCCCAGCAGCTCTGCCTCCGACTATTCTCGCAGTCTTGCTAGGGACAGAAAGCTGAAGCATAAATGATCCAAATGGGATCTGGAGGTCAGGGGCAGTGAAATGGCCATCCCTCTCCCTAGGTCCCCTGATGTTCTCCAAAGCTCCTCCAGGAACTTTAGGGGCAATGTCGATCTCTCTGGAAGGCAGAGGATTATTGTTATTCTCTAGGTCACCTTTATGAAATCACAGCTTGAATGAGAAGGGGAACCAGTCGGATAAGAAAGTTCTGACCCCCTCTGAGAGGGAGGGACGAAGGAGGGCTCTAAGGGGAAAGAGGTTGTGAAAGGGACAGGCCATTCTTCAGTTTGGTGTAGTGGTTAGGAG
>NW_015200013.1:0-2054 GCF_001447785.1 Gekko japonicus | reverse complement strand
AGGATCGCTCAATGGTTTTCACCTGGAAGAGAGAGGAAGTGAAAGACAGACAGACAGAGAGACAGGGAGAATAAACTATAGTTCTGTATATAAAAAGGTAAAGGTAAAGGTTCCCTTGCTCGAAAGCCAGTCGAGTCTGACTCTAGGGTTGCGGTGCTCATCTCCGTTTCAAAGCCGAAGAGCCAGCGCTGTCCGAAGACGTTTCCGTGGTCATGTGGCCGGCATGACTAAACACCAAGGCGCACGGAACGCTGTTACCTTCCCACCGAAGTGGTCCCTATTTATCTACTTGCAATTTCTTGCTTTTGAACTGCTAGGTTGGCAGGAGCTGAAACTAGAGACGGGAGCTCACTCCGTCATGCGGCAACCCGGGTCTCGAACTGCTGAACTACCGACCTTCCACAGCCTGCAGTTCAGCGTCTTAACCACTTGAGCCACCGCAGCTCCTATATAAAAAGGTACTAATAATTATGAGGTAAATATGAGGGGATTTTGATTCTGCGAGGGAAGTAACACAAAAGCATGTAGACTTCTGGGCAGCCTGCCAGACGTTGGAACTAATTCTTGGTGACTGTTATCAAGAGAGTGGTTTTGTATCTGAGGTTTTGAGTGAGACGTTTCCCACACCTGCATTTGTATTCCTCCGCCTCTTTGACTTGTTTCTGCAGAGGTATTTGCAGTCCGAGGAGCAAAAACTCAGTTTTTCCCTCTCTTGCGGTGCAATATCAGATTTCCCTGTTCCCGGGAGTTCCCTTGCTGCGCCACAAGAGGGAGCAAGCTGCGTTTTGCTCCTCGGATCCTAAAGACCTCTGCAGAAACGAAAGAAAGCGGTGGAGGCAGGGGTCATTTGGGGGGGGACGCGGGGGGACGCCATCCCCCCCCCGGGTGAGGTGCGGGAGGGCGGGGCCTGGAGCTCCCTGCTGGTGCCCTCTGGAGGTCGCCGCCGGCTGTGGGGAGGACACACTTCCGGTGATGTCAGGGGGTGTGGCATATGCTAATGAGTTATGCTAATGAGTCCCCCTAGCTCTTTTTCTACGAAATGACCCCTGGGTGGAGGAATACAAATGCAGGAGGGAGGAGACCCATTCGTGCAGGTCTACAAATCAGAAATTCAATTGTATTAACTATAAGGGATAAGTAGAGATGTGTGAATGGTCTAGAAAGAGTGAGAATCACTATAGGACGGAGGAAAGGAAGGGGTACTCGGAAAGCTGGAGCTTTCTTTGAGGGGGGGGAACAGGGAGAGGGTGTCACGTAGAGGATGGACTATTGACTCACTAAGATGGAATCTCTGCTGTCCTAGTACACTTGCGTCCAGTCTAACACAGGGCTTGTAGGAAATCTGTGGTCATAATCGAAGTTTGCAGCCATGGGACTCAGAAATGCTTTTGGTAGTTTCTGTGCTATCTGCCGACACTGGTGGAGAAAATGTATTTAAAAGGGAGCGGGAATGAAACATAGTCCACCCTGGGGTTCTTCTTTGTAAAGGCTTGTGAGCTTTGACCAAACAATTTTACACTGCATCATCAGGAGTGGAGAGAGTGTGCACCCTAAATAGGATGGAGCTGCAGGAATTCAGTTATTCTTATTGGTTTCTTGGGTTTGTCTGCAAGCTTCTGTTGTTAATGTGTTCTCTGGCTTGGAATATGTAACCTCTGGCTTCTTCCTCCCCCCCCCCCGCCAGTTTCTACTGTGCTGTAATACTGCATTCTGCCACTAGGTGATACCATAGTGTATTATACTGTTTTGTCTCTTATACCAACAAGTATTTTTAAAAAAAATAATTTACATCATTTATACTCGACTCAAGGTGGATTGTGATGGAATATACCATTAACTCTCACACAGCAAAGAGACATCCATGCCTCATGCACTAGTATAAAGGGTCCTTGCTCTTCTAATGAATGGCCTCTCTACATTTATCATCAGTATATTCTAAGTCACTGTGTGACATAAAAATAAATAAATGAAAGTGAATACTATACACGATAGCCCCTTTAGAACTAAGTAAATATTTGCTATGGACCCTGACTTAAACACATTTAATGACTCAA
>NW_015200012.1:0-1690 GCF_001447785.1 Gekko japonicus | reverse complement strand
TTAGAAAGTGGGCAGGGCCAGGTGAGGCTATCGATCATTGGCGACTTGATTGGCTGCACAGATCTTTTTAAATGCTGCTTTGGCCCCCGTCGCCGCAAAAGGACAAGGATTTCCATGGTGTGACGGAAGGTAAGCCGCAGCGGCCATTTTGTGGTGGGCGCCTCCTCCTGTGGCAGCCATCTTGTGGCTGCACCCACTGTGTGGTGTCAGGATTCCAAATAGGTCTACAGGATCAAAAATGTTGTGGACCCCCGAGCTGTCCCATTTCAGGCGACGGGGGCAGGATCATATCTCTCAACGCTTCCTTGCTCTAATCATTCGCCTGTGAGTGGAAAACTAGTGCTACGAGTGAAGTATCTCCTCCCCAGGATAGCCAATACATTTACAGGATGTTTTAACACGAGGGGCAACGCGACAAAGGCGATTTCTTCACCGGGCAGCCTTAAATGGTACAGGACGCTCTACGACTTCAGAATCCTACCGTCTCAATCTGATGCACCCTGGGAGTGCCAGTCGTAGAGCTCCATCCCTCCGCCCCCACGACCGCCATGGAATGTTCAAGAAAACACCACACCCCCAGACTCTCGTGGTCCGTGCCAAGATGTCTTCGTATGAAACATCGCATTCAGCAGTCGACCCTACCCCACGTCTCCCACCGGGCACGGAGAAAGGGAGAGCGCCAAAGCTACCAGTAATATAAGCGGTGAAACGGCGTCTTTTACCGAAAACGACTCCACATTAGTTATGTTTAATTTATATATAGAGAGAACGATTCCGCGAGATACATTTTGTGCTCCCATGGCGCATCTCCTAAAATAACCTTCTAATTAATGTGAAGCCGCTTTAATTATGCAAAAGGTTGATGTCGTATCGGTTGTACTGCAGCTCCGGAGTGGGGTTGCGCCAGTAATAATGCCCGACGGGCTAAGCGCTCTTCAACGGGCGCAAATTGCTCCATTTCTATCAGGCTGTTTATCTGTATACAACATCCTTAAAGCCACAGCTATCACCCTTCATGCCTTTCAGACAGAACATTGCGGTGGCGATAACGCGGCTCTTTGGATAACTCGTCGGCGTGGAAAGCGCTCTGGACCGACGTGGCTGTAACGCGGGCAATGACAGTCGGTGCCGATACGGCTTGATTAACTCGACATCGCAAGGACAGCCAGATTACCGGCAGCTCGGGGAAGTCTTAAAGTCATCTTGATAACATTGTCGCGTGTGTCACCAAGCGAACAGCAATCCAGCCATGTGGCTGAGATACCCGGGTGAGAGACGCTGGTAGGAACCCGAGGAAGGGACAAGCACGGCTCCAGAGACTGGGGAGATGCTGGCGGATAGGTTGGTGAAGGGTTGAGTGGATGACACACCCCTCTGGCGATGGCTGAACTCAAAGGAAATTCATCCAGGCTCTATGTTGACATTTGGAGCCGTGGAAAGGGTCTTCTTCAGTACCCTAAGGAGATGAGGATGAAAAGTCTGGGGTCTTATCAGTATTTTTTTAAAAGGGGCCAGGAGGCAAAGAGTAATTAACACATGGGATTCACTGCCACAGGAAGTGGTGGCGGCTACAAGCATAGACAGCTTCAAGACGGGATTGGATAAGTAGATGAAGCACAGGTCCTTGAGTGGCTATTAGCCCCAAGGTATAGATGCAACACTCTTCTTGGTGCTTGGGGGGCAACCGTGG
>NW_015200011.1:0-1708 GCF_001447785.1 Gekko japonicus | reverse complement strand
TGGTGCCTACAGACTAGTGGCCGTGATGTCACTGGACAAAATAATGTTCTCATGCTCATCTCACCCCCAGAGCAGCTTTTCAGCTATTTTGCAGGTTGATGTGCTGAGGCAGAGGGGGACGATGAATGCATATTGCTATCTTCTTCAACAGCAATGCCTCACATATTTGTCAGCAACATACTTATCACGGCAGAGATTGCAAGTCCTCTCTCCAGCATGGGAGCTTATAAAGCTAGAGCTATCTAAGAGAGTAGAGGAAAAATTGTTCTGGGAAATGGGGGTCCATATGCACCCTTGGATGCAGCTGGGACTCACGGTCTGGGGCGAAAGCTCAGCTTCAGGCTTCAGAAGGAGGACGCTCTTATCAACAGCACGGATGGCGCAAAGGGAGTCTTTGGAGGCCGCAAGATGGAGGTGGGCGTTGCTGCCGGGCAGGCCTTCGGTGCCTGAAAATGCCAGTTTCACCTGAAAGCATAAAAGATCTTTTGACATTCGAACATATGGCAGCAGAAAAGATACTACCCTGGAATCAGTATTCGAGGCTTCAGCTCTCCCTCTCAGCTGGACAGCAATCCACTATTTCACCAACCCAACAGATAAAACTGCATTCTACCAGTTTGCCAAATGAACAGTGGCTTCTTAGTTTAGTTAAACCTTTTAGCTTTTTGTTTGTAATTCAACAATTTTGCTCATTAGCAGAATGGAATTTGGTACCCCTATTCAGGATACAATTCTCCGTTTAACATCTGAATTCCAACTAATGATCCTCCCCCACCCCTTAAAGAAGAGAGGGAAATTGTTGTACTGTGGTTATGTTCCTTGGAGGATTATGTTCCTTGAAGGAATGAAAACTGGTCTTCACATTCAGGACACCATTCTATATCTCAAGTTCAAAGCCCCGTGTCGACAACAGGGCCAGAAAAATGTAATATACATGGCAATACAATATTTGACATAACAGATAAGGGATTAAAGAGACGTATGGTACGGACATTTACAACACAATTTTCCATTTGAAGTCCAAAACCTGTTTGACTCTGGCAAATTAAGCGGGGAAGAAAAATGCATAATGTATCGCAGAGCTTTAGAGGCAGAGGTATCTGAATTAAACTTGGTGTGCATGTTCAAGACGCAATTATCAATTTCATGTTCAAACCTAAACTCTATCCCTTTTTTCAAGGGGGCCAAGAGTATGCAAATATTCTCAAATGCTGTGGAATGCTAAGCAGGTCTACTCAGAAGTCAGTCCCGTTGGGGTTTACTCCCAGGAAAGTATTCTTAGGACTGCAACCTGCACTTACCAGGGCATGAGAAGCCACTAGAACTCCAGATTCTGCCAAATTACATCAATGACCTTCAAGAATTCTGTCCCTTCTCAAACACAGGTCATTACAGGACATAAAATTCCCCTTGATCCAGAGATTCTCCTTCTAAATTCTTCGCCTACTATAGACATCCCTCTCTCCAGGAAAATGACAATCTCCATTTTATTACCTGCAGCCAAAACAACTATCACCCCATAGTGGAAAGACATACTGACACCCACCCGCTCTCTCTGGCATCAGAAAGTTTGGGACCATTACATAATGGCTAAAATCACAGGCAATTTGGCCAGATACGAATTAAACTTGTCTGACTAATTTCGTCGCTACGTGGTTCCTAACTGGTTCTCTTTAATTACATTTTAAACAGAAGAAGAGGAGGAGGA
>NW_015200010.1:0-1726 GCF_001447785.1 Gekko japonicus | reverse complement strand
GCCCTCCGGGAGCCTGATCTGGCCCCTGGTTTGACACCCCTGGTTTGACACCACTGAATTACCCCGTCTGTTGCCTGCCCCTGCACTCTCCTCCTGTTGCCACCTTATCAGGTACAAGAAATTGGGGTTCCAGTTGTTTTATTACCCAGCCACAGCAATATGCACATTACCAGCTCAGTAGAAGCTGGGGAAAGGCTCTCCCATTGGCTCTGGGGACAGCTAGCAAACAACTGACTGAATAGAGGTGTTTTGCATCTTCCTGCTCTCCAGAGTCTCTCCACTGTGATATTTGCAGCCCTTTTGGGTCATGTAATCTTTCCCAGCTGGCAGGAGGCCAGCTTCTACCTGATTACAACATTCTCAGGCAGCTGTTCTTGCTTCCCTCCCCCCCCAGAACAATACAGGGTATGTTTTTATTAAATCTACTTGCATTCTACGTCTCCAGCTACATTTCAGGCAGCCAACAATAGAAACATACAAGTGGGGGAACCACAGGGAGTTGCCGGAAGGGGAGAATCTCATTCTCCTCTCCACCACTATTTCCTCTTTTTCTTTCCCTCCTCTTGGAAGCCCCACATCCTCTCCCCATCCCTGCTTCCTTCTCTCCTCCCCACCCACTCACCTTTTGTCTGCCCCCCACCTTCACCTGTACTATTTGTTCCATTTACATCCTGCTTTTCTCCAGAAACAGGACCCAAAGCAGCTTATTTCATTCTCCTCTCTTCCATTTTATCTTCACAATAATCCTGTGAGGTAGGTTAGGCTGAGAGTGGGTGACTGGGCCCAAAATCACCTTAGTGAGATTCCACAGCAGAGTAGGAGTTCATACCTGGGTCTCCCGGACCTGGTAGCCGGACCTGGTTGAGTCATGCAAGTCACATAATAGCAAGTCACTTGGTGGCTGCTGCTGGGCCTAGTCCTAGTAAGTCCTCTTGCAAAGGCCAAAATAGCTCTGGAAAGAGCCTTCCTCCTCTCCTTTACCGACAGAAGCCAAGGCTTAAAGGCTGGCGATACTGTTGTGATTGCCTAGCAGTATCCACTGAGCACATCTGTTTCTTAAAGCTACAGCACGCCTTTTATAATTTAGGGGCGTTACCCCCCCCCCATGCTGTTTTTTTTAAGATTTCAGATTTTTCTGCAAACCTGGGACTTTTCTTAGTTTTGTAAAAAAAAATCTGTCTTGTCTCTTCATGGACCCAGTCTCCATATGTAAGTATCCACAGATAGGGCCACACTGAGAATTAGATATATTCAAAAAATGACTGAACATCCATATATGGGATTGTGGATTATGCACTTCTGAGTACTACTTCTTTATTCTGCTGGCTGTTCTGCTGGTTTTTATTGTGTTTTTTTAAGACTTTGATGTAATCTGGTTTGAACATGTCACTAAAAATATATAAGCTTAAAAAAATGGTAAAAAGGTAAAAAAAATCCAGTACAGGATATTTACTAAAAACTGTATTTTTAACAAAATAAACAAGCCCCAAATGCTTGTCGGAATAATTTGCCTTTACGATTCCTCCTAAAAATCACCAGGGCACACTGACAGACTTCCTCTGACAATTGATTTCTGAATGCTTCAGCCAAGGGTTTTGTCCCTCCAAGGGTTTCAACGTCCTTCCTTGAAATCCTGGATAGGGGCCAGATTCATGATGCAAAGAGGGAAAGGCTGTTTCCGAGATACGAGATACGCAGGTCCCAAGCCATAAAGGGCTTCACAAAA
>NW_015200009.1:0-1757 GCF_001447785.1 Gekko japonicus | reverse complement strand
CGTGTGGGTTCTCTTGGTAGCGACCCGAGGGAACGCTTTAAGACTCACCTGCAGTAGACTTAAGTTGCAAGGTGAAGATAGTAAGGGGGATGGTTAACCAAGAAACTCCGAAGAAACAAAGGCTGTGTTTCTTCTTATAAAACCTAGCTTTGGGGGTTGGCATAAGGCCAATCTACACCTACAATCCGTCCCCTTCTCTATACCTATAGGTTGAAGGGTTGTGACGCATCTACCTAGAGGGGAGTGGGGCGATATTCAAATTCTACCCTACACTTCAATGGGAGCCATGTGGCAAGGTGTCAAAGTTACATTGCCATAGTAACCTTTGACTTGCAGATGCTGGTCGGGTCCACGAAGGCAATAACAGGATGTTGTCTTTTGTGATACCAAACCAGATAGAGGGGTTACATGTTATGCAGAAGATCTCCAATGGTGGGAGAGTTGTAGTTCCCAGGACATCGTGAGGCTGAGCTTAATGGCGAATGTCTTCTTTGTCCCAAAGCAGGCTGGGAAGGTGTGTGTGTATGCGTGTGTCCATTAGCATACTCATAGCAGGCCCTGCACATTGCAGCTTCCAGGTGTAAGCATGGAGGCAAAGCAAGCAAACCCAAGGCACACAGCGTTTCCCATATCCCACGTACACCAATGCAGAGACAATTACAGACATGCAGACATCAGCATAGCACAAATAATACATTCAAAGCACACTTGGCAACAACTATCAGCAGTTGCAATCTGTGTGACAGGATTGTGTGAAAGTGCAGCTTGCAACAGATGTCAGGCAATGCTGCAGTTTAGCTTGCATCAGAGGGGTTTGCCCATTCCCTTTTCTGATTAGCGTCGCTATGTTTGTATGTTGTGGTGAATTGCAGGCAGTGAGTTCCCCTACTGGGCTTTTCCACATAGGTTTCTAAGGAAGCTTGGCTTCTTAACTGCTTCATTACATACATGCTGACACATGCTGCTGATCTTTACTGACACTATCCTGTGCAGGTTATTGCTCTCCCAAGGTTTACACACACACACGCTCTGAATTTTTTCTCATTTCTTTCAGATCACATCAAAGGGTTTCGAAAAAATGTTGGGAAAACTGGGGGGGAAATCACTCCAGTGTTGTTTTTCACCATGTTTGAACAACGCTGCCTTCTCTCCCCAGACTGTTACTTGGATTTCTTGAGGTCCACAGTCCCTCCTGGTGCCGGCTTTCCCCTTCTTCCTGTCTTCTGTGGTGGCTAAGCCCCTCCTGTTCCCACTGTGCGAGTGAACTTAATTCCTAGAAGAGAAGTCTTTTTGACAGAGAGCATCATTTGGATGAAGACGACAGGCCATGAGAGCTCCCTCCTAACTGGATGCGGAGATTTGAGAAGTTAGAGCCGGCAATGTGTTCCATCGTCTATAAAAATAGGAAGATTTTCTCCTGTTTCCATGAACTTTGGCAGACCGGATCCCACAGGTGAGTGGTTCAGTTCTGGAAAGTATAATTCAGATTGGGTGGTGGTGGGAGAGTCTGTGGTCACACTGGTGGCTTGGCGCGATATGGTGCCACCTCTAATTGAACTGGTTTAAAGTGTTGTGGGGCATATCAGCCACCCAGCACACCCTGCTGCAGGTTACCCACGGAGACATCCCATGGTAAAATATCCACATTATTGCAGCGCCTTAGCCATGGAGCACACTGCCAAAAAAAAAATCAAAATTCGTATGCACATATGTGTGCATTTGCACTCACACACATGCACACACATGTGCATATAGAC
>NW_015200008.1:0-1778 GCF_001447785.1 Gekko japonicus | reverse complement strand
CCACGCTGCAGCATCGCCGTGAGATCACCCGCAAACAGCTGAAGCGAGGAGACTCGGGGGACTGTGTGATCGGGCTACCATGCTTTATTTCGCTCCGCGGCGAACAGCCACGCCTCCCCCTTGCGTTATCTGGCCCATGTGACTGGGGCCCAAGTAGCTCAAAATGAAATGGTTCCCACATGATCCTGCACTGAGCAGGGGGTTGGACTAGAGGGCCTGTCTGACCCCTTCCAGCTCTGTGGCTCTGTGTTTGTACTTCTTTGATTTACCTGCATTTAATTATCAGCAGCTAAGTGTTTCGACCAAGGACTGCTCCATTCGAGGAGGCCTGAGAGTTCTCTCTTCGCACACCATCTGTGATGACCCATTGCCAACATGCTGGACTTCAGCGAAGACTCGAATCACAAGTAGAGTGACCAACTCTGAGTTGGGAAGCTCCTGGAGGTTTGGGGCAAAGCCCGAGGAGGGAAGATTTTTGGGGAGGGTGTCAGCTAGCTGCCATTTTTCATGTGCACCTGTCCTTTCCTGACTGTGGCACTACGGCGCATGCTTGCCCACTTGCTTTGCTAGCTTGCTGTAAACAGCGATAGGGAGGCGCTCCTGAGACCGTGCAAACTGGCGCTGCCAGACTGGGTTATCTGAATAACCTCGAGGAGGAGGGAGGGCTTGCGTTCCACCGTTGGTGTGAATATTTCTGCTCTCATGAGGCACTGAGGGTCTCCCGTTCATTATGTAACCTCCCGCCAGGAGAATTCCTGCATGTGCGCTTGGATTTCATTTGCTTAGCCCTTTGCAGCATCACGCTATATGAAGGGATGCACCCACCCCATTGTCATTCCTAACAATATCCCTGTAGACCATGGCAACGGACCTGTAATCTAATAAAGCATAACGTTTCCCTGGAACCGTGTGTGGAGATTTACTTGCTGTTGAACCTGACAGAGGGGAGGGACCTCAACAGGCTATAATGCCTCTGAGTCCACCCTCCAAAGCCGCCATTTTCTGCAGGGGAACTGGCAGGGGAGGGGGCGGGACTTACCGAAGCAGCAGGGAGGCCCGGGCGATGTACAGTGACATGTCTATGTCACTGCCTACGTGACCCAGAAGAGATGTCATCACTTCCAGGAGGTTGGCGTGATGCTCTGGTATTTGGGCAGAAACTCGATGGTAAATTTGATGGCACGGTAAAAGTGATGACGTCACTCCCGGGTCATGTGGACAATGCCGCTGGATCTCCCTCTTTTTCTGGGTGGGTTCCCCACCCCCGCCAGCCAGCTGATTGGCGGCGGAGAGGAGGGGCCTGGAGGCGGGGGGCCCTGCCCCTACCAGGGGATCTGACAACCCTGGAAACTGGTCTCTGCAGTCTGGCGATTGCTTGCAATTCTGGGCGATCTCCCAGCCTCATCTGGAGGTCAGGAATACCAATCCGGAGGTACAATAGTATCATCTCCATCCTGGAGACAGAGGAGCGGAGAAAGCACTGCCTGTAGCCGTACACTCCTACAGATGTGGTCAAAAGATTATTGGCACATAAGCAACACCCAGTCTTGACCCGGAAGCCTTTCTAGTTCTACCTTTTCAGGGAAATGCCGGCAGGCTACTTGGGCGAGCTGAGTCCCTCCAGAGCCTCTTCTAGAAGACCAACAGGTTGCCTTCTGAAACTACCTCCTATAAGAAAGTTCCGAGTCCAGCCAGGCATCTTCAAGACCTGCACAGTTTTATTCTGGGGGTAAGCTTTTCATCTGCACACACGCACACTTCTTCAGATACATTGGAAC
>NW_015200007.1:0-2096 GCF_001447785.1 Gekko japonicus | reverse complement strand
TCGAGCAAGGAAAACCTTTACCTTTATCTTAAGGTGCTCCTAGAATCACATCCAACTCTCCTGCTGGAGAGCAGACCAACGCGGCTGCCCTATGAAATTAAATCTTCTAATTATTAACACTAACCAAAATTAAATCTTCTAATTATTAACACTAACCAATAGCAACTCTGTGAACGAAACAACACAATTATTGTGGCTGAGATTGTCATTGAATACTGGAAATATCTGGAATTTGGTGACTGACTGTAAAATTAAGGGAAGGATTACAGATGGTATGAAATGAATGGGGGTGGTTTAGGGTTGCCAGGTCCCCTCGGCTTGCTGGCGGGGGGATTTGGGGACATTCCAGGGGTGGGCAGGATGTCACACAGAAGTGACATCATCACATCAGAGATGTCGCATGGCGATGCTCTGCATTCTGGGCAAAACTCTTAAATTTTTTGGCATAAAACCATAGAGTTTTACCCAAAAAGCAGAGCATCAATGCACAATGTCCCAATGTGATGATGCTACTTCCGCGTGATGTCATCACGTTAGGGACGTTGCCACACGATGTCCCTGTTTGGGGGCTGGGCTTCCCCCATTGGCCAGCTGGCCAGCGGTGGGCAGAAGCCTGACTGATACATGCGAGAGAATGGGGTGGTAGAATGGACTGCTGCACCATGTCAGATGACACATTTTGGAATGTCCTCTTATGTTCAAAACTGTTTGAAAATAGAAAACTAGCAGAACAAGAAAAGTTAGGGGGGGAGGAGGAGGAGATTGGATTTACACCCCGCCCTTCAGTACCCAAAGGAGTCTCAGAGTGGCTTACAATCTCCTTTCCCTTCCCCTCCCCACAACAGACACCCTGTGAGGTAGGTGGGGCTGAGAGAGCTCTTTAGAGAACTGCTCTTGAGAGAACAGCTCTGAGAGAACTGTGACTGACCCAAGGTCACCAAGCTGGCTGCATGTGGAGGAGTGGGGAATCAAACCCAGTTCTCCCAGATTAGAGTCTGCTGCTCTTAACCACTACACCAAACTGGCTCTCTGGTGGTAGAAGTAGGGCTTGCCAACCTCCAGGTGGGATCAGAGATCTCCCATTGCTGCTCTTAATCTCTAGGTGACAGAGATCAGTTCCTGTGAAGAAAATGGTTGCTTTGGAAGGTGGACTCAAGGCCATCATATCCTACTGAAGTCCCCCCTCCCCTCCCCAAACCCCACCCTTCCTAGGCTCAACCTCCCAAATCTCCAGGAATTCCCCAACTCAGAGCTGGCAACCCCAGGTAGAAGCTTTCTCTCTGCCAAGATAATTTTCTAATTGTGAAGAGCTTTTCATGCACAGGCGAGAATCAGTCATCTGCTGTCTGAAGTTGTACCATCCATCCTACCACCGGTTTTCTAGTCTCATTCCCCTCCATGCGTAGGCCAGCCCCTCAGACAGTGAGACTACAGAGTGAGAAACCCAGGTTCCATTTCCACTCAATCTTGAAGCTGTCCTGTCGCCAAGTAAATATTCCCATACACCCATACCTAGCTATCCCCTCAAACACTAGTATCTAAAAATATAATGGCAAGGCTATAACAGATTTTCCAGAATAACATTTTGGATGAAGAGACATGGCATAGAAACACTCAAAGGTTTTAAATTGTTACTGCAAGTTTTCATTTGTCATAAATGTGAACATGCATAAGTGGAATATGCCCACATTCATAAATGCATATCCTCACCCATGAATCTATCTTCATGCAAGGGCAGTGATTAGAGGAGCTAATCTAAACTAAAGATGCCATATTAACAGTGCAATCCTATGCAGAGTTACTCCAGTCTAATTCCACTGAAATCAATGGGCTTAGACTGGAGTAACTCTGCAAAAATCTGCAGTGTAGCAGCACAGTCTTAAGCAGAGGTATACCTTTCTATGTCCACTGGACTGCTTAGGGCTGCACTGCACTATAAATGACAGATAACAGACTAGAGTTTTTCATCAGAGTAGCTCCTCTTTAAAAAACAGCATAACATAAAATGAACAAATTCAATGGAGGAGCTATGACACATTTGAATTGCTTTTTTTAAAAAATGCCACAGTAAATTCTCTTGTTTGGGTTGTTTTAAA
>NW_015200006.1:0-1918 GCF_001447785.1 Gekko japonicus | reverse complement strand
GGATTAATTAGCAATAAAGGCATGCACAGGAAATGTTTTTGTTTCAACCTAAAATGACATCAAGGAGCTGTGGTGGCTCAAGTGGTTAAGATGCTGAACTGCAGGCTATGGAAGGTCAGTAGTTCAGCAGTTCGAGACCCGGGTGCCGCATGATGGAGTGAGCTCCCGTCTCTAGTTCCAGCTCCTGCCAACCTAGCAGTTCGAAAGCAAGAAATTGCAAGTAGATAAATAGGTACCACTTCGGTGGGAAGGTAACAACGTTCCGTGTGCCTTGGTGTTTAGTCATGCCGGCCACATGACCACGGAAACGTCTTCGGACAGCCCTGACTCTTTGGCTTGGAAACGGAGATGAGCACCGCAACCTAGAGTCGGATTCGACTGGCTTTTCCAGCAAAGGAACCTTTACCTTTACCTTTAAGATGACATTTCCTTGTGGGCAGGTGAGGAATCTTTGAAACAAAAATCTAACTTTATTGATATATATTTAGCCCCCCACCCACCGGAATGCTCAGGCATTCTCAAGTAGGAATTCTCTTTGAAATTCTCCAGTGGTGGTAGGGATATATGAAAAGCCTCTGATACAGGAGAATTCTTTTACTTGTAGTTTTCTTTAGGTTTCCCCTCCCCCCAGAGTAAAGTCTCCAGAGGTAGTATATCATAATGGGTAGAGTTTTTAGACTTGATATGGATATCCTGGGTTCAGATGTCTTCAGGTTATCCACAAAGCTCAGTTCTTGGAAACTGCATTAGCTGTTCTCTCCCTCTCTCTCTCAGCTTAATCTGACTCACAGGATTATCGTGAGGATAAAACCAAAGACAATCCTCCTGCATGATGCCCTGAAGAAGGTTGGGGCACATGCATGATAAATCAAATTTACCTCTAATGGTGCTGTAGATATAACATCAGACCTTGAGCATTAAATGATTATGTCCACATGGAATTCCCTTGCTGCCGGCTGAATGTTAGATCAGATCATATTGCTATTTATAAAGTAAAGCCAATATGCCAAAACCATCTATTGGATTGTCTAGTGTATTTTTATCACGGCCTTCCTCCATGGTGCTCTCAGTGGATCTTCCTCATTTCATCTTCTCATCAACCATGTGAGGTATATTTGTGTGTGTGGGGAGGAGAGAGAGAGAGAGAGAGCCATGTTTAAGACCAGCAGTGGGACCCAAGTTCACCCAGCAAGCTTCAGGAAGAGAAGGGTTCCCCAAACTTTGGTCCCGGTCACATGGGCAGGAAACTGCGGGGGAGAAGCGTGGCTGTTTGCCCTGGGGCAAACTACTGCGCAGTTACGTTGGGGGTAGCCACAAAATGGCTGCCTTGGAGCCAACCACCAAATGGCTACCAGAGTTTACATTCAGTCACACAGTAAAGACTCTTATGCTGCAGTGGCAGCTGCTGCCGAAGCAATTTTTTTTTAAAAATAACGGCACAGCCAATCAAAACTACAATGGCCAATCAGAAGCCTTGCTGGGCAAAGGTCCCGCCTGGTCCCACTTTCTAAAAACACTTGGTGTCCTAATCTCCAATCTCTAGTTTTAACTTATTTATTACATATATTGTCCCCCCCCTCCAGTTGAACCGAAACAGATAATAACCAGAAACTGAGCATGTCATTCTTTTGATCTGTTTTTTAAAAATATTTTCACTATTTTGCTTGCTACTTTAACAAGCCACCTCTATATATTACATGGGCCGGGTCACATGGGCATGTGTGGCTTCTGTTCCGTGTGACCACAGCCCTTTTAAGTCTGTGCACCCCTTTGGAATTCTGACAGAGTGTAATGGGTGTAGCCACAAAATGGCTGCCTTGGAGCCAACCACCAAATGGCTACCAGAGTTTACATTCAGTCACACAGTAAAGACTCTTATGCTGCAGTGGCAGCTGCTGCCGAAGCAATTTTTTTTTAA
>NW_015200005.1:0-2078 GCF_001447785.1 Gekko japonicus | reverse complement strand
TTATAATTTCATTGCCAATACATTCATGTTCTTTTGTTTAATCATTAATAGCCAGTGCAAACACTCTTGCAGGTTTTGTTTGTTTGTTATTCCTTTTTTTAAAAAAAATGGATGGTGACAAATCCAATAACTGTGGGAGTCTGGAAACTATCTTGAAAGATAAAAATGATCACTATCTCTGAGAAGCACTGTGCAGTGCCTAGTGTTGGCTGAAGTATAGAAATGGTCAGTATCAGTTGTACAAATGTATGTTGAACTATAACAAAGCAGCTTAAAGACTAATGAAATAATAGTGACAAAGTGTTGATCCATGTTTTAGTAACATCAGTTCTATCTTAATCAGATACAGAAAGTATATTATTAATTGGCAGAGAAATTTATACCCGGAGCTGCAAACAGTGTGTGTCTGGGGTGGATGGAGTTATGGCAGAGGGAAGTCAGAAGGCACAATTTCTCAGACCAGTGTGTTGCATTACATTGTAGCATACAGATGAAAACAAGCCCTCAGAGGCCATAGTCTCTAGCAATAATCCCTCTAAACTGTGGAGTTTTGTGAGCAAAAATTCTACTTTGTGAGCTACTGGCATTACAGTTGTGAGCGAGCAATTTTGCTACTGCATAAATTAGTTTGCTTTGGAGCCATCCTTCCTGAGCTAAGACAAAAATGTGTGAGCCAGAGGCTAAAAAACTGTGAGCTAGCTCACACTAACTCAGCTTAGAGGGAACACTGGTCTCTAGTCTGAATGAGATCTTATGGCTACTAATGCCATTTTAGAGACAAATTCAACCATTCAAAAATTCTGCAAAAGCCCAATCCTGATCAGGCTTGTGGCATAGCATGAACATGGGTTCTTGTCCCCCCAGCATGCCTTTACTTGTAAAATCATGGGGGGGGGGAGATCCCCTGTTCCCGCTGTAGCTTGGCCTTGCAGCATTCTTAAATGCCTGAATTTGTCTCTGAAATGGCATCAGCAGCCATGGGTAGGACCTGTGGCCACTGTGTCATCTAGTTTGGCCCTCTGTACTGGACTAGTGTCTGGCTGCTGTGGTCATGATAGTGGGAGAACAAGCTAAAACTGAATCTGGTCAAGACAGAGGAAATGTTGGTTAGGTGGCAGAGAATGCGTTATTTTAGTTGCATTTGTATGTAAACTGTTTTCCTCTATCCTTCTGATCTGGCCATGCTGATCCATGCTTTAGTAACTTTAAAATGAGATTACTGCAATGTGCGGCATGTAGGACAGCCCTTGAAGTGTGTTTGGAAACTGCAGCTAGTACAGAATCGGACATATTGCCTATTAGTTAGAATCCACCAGGGGCAGCACGTCATTCCCATCTGGAATAAGTTTTATTTGTTGTGTATGTACTTCTGGATCTAATTCAAGGCCATACACAACCTTGAATTAGATCCAAGGTCATATGCAACCTGGAGGTTAAAGTCATGTACAATCTGGATCATCTGTCCCATTATGTGTCTGTGTATCATCTCAGATCGTCTCAAAGTCTACACTGGAGTTTTCCCTTAAAGTTGTTTGACCACTGCCTGCACTCATTGTTTCTTGGCAGGGAGCACGGCACTTTGGAAAGCTTTCTCAGAGGAGGAGGAGAAGGAGGAGGAGATTGGATTTATATCCTGCCCTTCACTTGGAGTCTCAGAGCAGCTTACAAAGTCCTTTCCGTTCCCCTCCCCACAACAGACACCCTGTGAGGTAGGTGGGGCTGAGAGAGCTTTGACAGAAACTGCTCTTTTTCAAGAACACCTCTGACAGAACTATGGCTTGCCCAAGGTCATCCGGCAGCTGCAAGTGGAAGAGTGGGGAATCAAACCCGGTTCTCCCAGATTAAAGTCCACACACTTAACCACTACACCAAATTGGCTCTCAGATGTGAGGAGGAGGCTCCTACATTGACATGCTTCTGTAAGACTTTTATTCTGACATGTTTTTGATGGGTAACTAAGGTATATATTGAGTCATGCTGTGAGATATGAAGTTCTTCTTGTCTTATACTGTCTATTGAATCTGGATTATTGATGGTTGATCATTGTTGTGTTGTGTTGCTTGCTTGGGCCATTGTGG